>NW_026060787.1:0-85352 GCF_929443795.1 Astur gentilis
GCTTCTGCCGAGAGCGAGCACCGTGACATGCTGAGTCTCTGGGAAAGCAGAGATCCCCAAAGCTGTTGTGCCTGTGGATAGGCTGCAGGAGGATAGTGAAAAACTGCATTAGTTTTCAGGGCTGGCACCTTCCCTGTGGGAGAAGGAGCCGTAAGTTTGCCTTTTCAGAAAAAAGCTTCTGCCGAGAGCGAGCACCGTGACATGCTGAGTCTCTGGGAAAGCAGAGATCCCCAAAGCTGTTGTGCCTGTGGATAGGCTGCAGAGGGATAGTGCATACCAGCAAGATCTTTCAGGGCTAGCACCTTCCTTGTGGGAGAAGGAGCCAGACGTTTGCCTTCTCAGAAAAAGCTTCTGCCGAGAGCGAGCACCGTGACATGCTGAGTCTCTGGGAAAGCAGAGATCCCCAAAGCTGTTGTGCCTGTGCATAGGCTGCAGAGGGATAGTGAAAAATTGCATTAGTTTTCAGGGCTGGCACCTTCCCTGTGGGAGAAGGAGCCGAAAGTTTTCTTTTTCAGAAAAAAGCTTCTGACGAGAGCGAGCACCGTGACATGCTGAGTCTCTGGGAAAGCAGAGATCCCAAAAGCTGTTGTGCCTGTGGATAGGCTGCAGAGGGATAGTGAAAAACTGCATTAGTTTTCAGGGCTGGCACCTTCCTTGTGGGAGAAGGAGCCGAAAGTTTTCTTTTTCAGAAAAAAGCTTCTGCCGAGAGCGAGCACCGTGACATGCTGAGTCTCTGGGAAAGCAGAGATCCCCAAAGCTGTTGTGCCTGTGGATAGGCTGCAGAGGGATAGTGCATACCAGCAAGATCTTTCAGGGCTGGTACCTTCCTTGTGGGAGAAGGAGCCGTAAGTTTGCCTTTTCAGAAAAAAGCTTCTGCCGAGAGCGAGCACCGTGACATGCTGAGTCTCTGGGAAAGCAGAGATCCCCAAAGCTGTTGTGCCTGTGGATAGGCTGCAGAGGGATAGTGAAAAACTGCATTAGTTTTCAGGGCTGGCACCTTCCCTGTGGGAGAAGGAGCCGTAAGTTTGCCTTTTCAGAAAAAAGCTTCTGCCGAGAGCGAGCACCGTGACATGCTGAGTCTCTGGGAAAGCAGAGATCCCCAAAGCTGTTGTGCCTGTGGATAGGCTGCAGAGGGATAGTGCATACCAGCAAGATCTTTCAGGGCTAGCACCTTCCTTGTGGGAGAAGGAGCCAGACGTTTGCCTTCTCAGAAAAAGCTTCTGCCGAGAACGAGCACCGTGACATGCTGAGTCTCTGGGAAAGCAGAGATCCCCAAAGCTGTTGTGCCTGTGGATAGGCTGCAGAGGGATAGTGAAAAACTGCATTAGTTTTCAGGGCTGGCACCTTCCCTGTGGGAGAAGGAGCCGAAAGTTTTCTTTTTCAGAAAAAAGCTTCTGCCGAGAGCGAGCACCGTGACATGCTGAGTCTCTGGGAAAGCAGAGATCCCAAAAGCTGTTGTGCCTGTGGATAGGCTGCAGAGGGATAGTGAAAAACTGCATTAGTTTTCAGGGCTGGCACCTTCCCTGTGGGAGAAGGAGCCGTAAGTTTGCCTTTTCAGAAAAAAGCTTCTGCCGAGAGCGAGCACCGTGACCTGCTGAGTCTCTGGGAAAGCAGAGATCCCCAAAGCTGTTGAGCCTGTGGATAGGCTGCAGAGGGATAGTGAAAAACTGCATTAGTTTTCAGGGCTGGCACCTTCCCTGTGGGAGAAGGAGCCGAAAGTTTTCTTTTTCAGAAAAAAGCTTCTGCCGAGAGCGAGCACCGTGACATGCTGAGTCTCTGGGAAAGCAGAGATCCCCAAAGCTGTTGTGCCTGTGGATAGGCTGCAGAGGGATAGTGAAAAACTGCATTAGTTTTCAGGGCTGGCACCTTCCCTGTGGGAGAAGGAGCCGTAAGTTTGCCTTTTCAGAAAAAAGCTCTGGCGAGAGTGAGCACCGTGACATGCTGAGTCTCTGGGAAAGCAGAGATCCCCAGTGCTGTTTTGCCTGTGGATAGGCTGCAGGAGGATAGTGAAGAGCTGCATTAGCTTTCAGGCCTGGCACCTTCCTTGTGGGAGAAGGAGCCGAAAGTTTTCTTTTTCAGAAAAAAGCTTCTGCCGAGAGCGAGCACCGTGACATGCTGAGTCTCTGGGAAAGCAGAGATCCCCAAAGCTGTTGTGCCTGTGGATAGGCTGCAGAGGGATAGTGAAGACCAGCAAGATCTTTCAGGGCTGGCACCTTCCTTGTGGGAGAAGGAGCCGTAAGTTTGCCTTTTCAGAAAAAAGCTTCTGCCGAGAGCGAGCACCGTGACATGCTGAGTCTCTGGGAAAGCAGAGATCCCCAAAGCTGTTGTGCCTGTGGATAGGCTGCAGAGGGATAGTGCATACTAGCAAGATCTTTCAGGGCTAGCACCTTCCTTGTGGGAGAAGGAGCCAGACGTTTGCCTTCTCAGAAAAAGCTTCTGCCGAGAGCGAGCACCGTGACATGCTGAGTCTCTGGGAAAGCAGAGATCCCCAAAGCTGTTGTGCCTGTGCATAGGCTGCAGAGGGATAGTGAAAAACTGCATTAGTTTTCAGGGCTGGCACCTTCCCTGTGGGAGAAGGAGCCGAAAGTTTTCTTTTTCAGAAAAAAGCTTCTGCCGAGAGCGAGCACCGTGACATGCTGAGTCTCTGGGAAAGCAGAGATCCCAAAAGCTGTTGTGCCTGTGGATAGGCTGCAGAGGGATAGTGAAAAACTGCATTAGTTTTCAGGGCTGGCACCTTCCCTGTGGGAGAAGGAGACGTAAGTTTGCCTTTTCAGAAAAAAGCTTCTGCCGAGAGCGAGCACCGTGACATGCTGAGTCTCTGGGAAAGCAGAGATCCCCAAAGCTGTTGTGCCTGTGGATGGGCTGCAGAGGGATAGTGCATACCAGGAAGATCTTTCAGGGCTAGCACCTTCCTTGTGGGAGAAGGAGCCAGACGTTTGCCTTCTCAGAAAAAGCTTCTGCCGAGAACGAGCACCGTGACATGCTGAGTCTCTGGGAAAGCAGAGATCCCCAAAGCTGTTGTGCCTGTGGATAGGCTGCAGAGGGATAGTGAAAAACTGCATTAGTTTTCAGGGCTGGCACCTTCCCTGTGGGAGAAGGAGCCGAAAGTTTTCTTTTTCAGAAAAAAGCTTCTGCCGAGAGCGAGCACCGTGACATGCTGAGTCTCTGGGAAAGCAGAGATCCCCAAAGCTGTTGTGCCTGTGGATAGGCTGCAGAGGGATAGTGAATACCAGCAAGATCTTTCAGGGCTGGCACCTTCCTTGTGGGAGAAGGAGCCAGACGTTTGCCTTCTCAGAAAAAGCTTCTGCCGAGAGCGAGCACCGTGACATGCTGAGTCTCTGGGAAAGCAGAGATCCCCAAAGCTGTTGTGCCTGTGCATAGGCTGCAGAGGGATAGTGAAAAACTGCATTAGTTTTCAGGGCTGGCACCTTCCCTGTGGGAGAAGGAGCCGAAAGTTTTCTTTTTCAGAAAAAAGCTTCTGCCGAGAGCGAGCACCGTGACATGCTGAGTCTCTGGGAAAGCAGAGATCCCAAAAGCTGTTGTGCCTGTGGATAGGCTGCAGAGGGATAGTGAAAAACTGCATTAGTTTTCAGGGCTGGCACCTTCCCTGTGGGAGAAGGAGACGTAAGTTTGCCTTTTCAGAAAAAAGCTTCTGCCGAGAGCGAGCACCGTGACATGCTGAGTCTCTGGGAAAGCAGAGATCCCCAAAGCTGTTGTGCCTGTGGATAGGCTGCAGAGGGATAGTGAAAAACTGCATTAGTTTTCAGGGCTGGCACCTTCCCTGTGGGAGAAGGAGCCGAAAGTTTTCTTTTTCAGAAAAAGGCTCTGGCAAGAGTGAGCACCGTGACATGCTGAGTCTCTGGGAAAGCCGAGATCCCCAAAGCTGTTGTGCCTGTGGATAGGCTGCAGAGGGATAGTGAAAAACTGCATTAGTTTTCAGGGTTGGCACCTTCCCTGTGGGAGAAGGAGCCGAAAGTTTTCTTTTTCAGAAAAAAGCTTCTGCCGAGAACGAGCACCGTGACATGCTGAGTCTCTGGGAAAGCAGAGATCCCCAAAGCTGTTGTGCCTGTGGATAGGCTGCAGAGGGATAGTGAAAAACTGCATTAGTTTTCAGGGCTGGCACCTTCCCTGTGGGAGAAGGAGCCGTAAGTTTGCCTTTTCAGAAAAAAGCTTCTGCCGAGAGCGAGCACCGTGACATGCTGAGTCTCTGGGAAAGCAGAGATCCCCAAAGCTGTTGTGCCTGTGGATAGGCTGCAGAGGGATAGTGCATACCAGCAAGATCTTTCAGGGCTGGCACCTTCCCTGTGGGAGAAGGAGCCGTAAGTTTGCCTTCTCAGAAAAAGCTTCTGCCGAGAACGAGCACCGTGACATGCTGAGTCTCTGGGAAAGCAGAGATCCCCAGTGCTGTTGCGGCTAAAGATAGGCTGCAGAGGGATAGTGAATACCAGCAAGATCTTTCAGGGCTGGCACCTTCCTTGTGGGAGAAGGAGCCGTAAGTTTGCCTTTTCAGAAAAAGGTTCTGGCGAGAATGAGCACCGTGACATGCTGAGTCTCTGGGAAAGCAGAGATCCCCAGTGCTGTTGTGCCTGTGGATAGGCTGCAGGAGGATAGTGAAGAGCTGCATTAGCTTTCAGGCCTGGCACCTTCCTTGTGGGAGAAGGAGCCGAAAGTTTTCTTTTTCAGAAAAAAGCTTCTGCCGAGAGCGAGCACCGTGACATGCTGAGTCTCTGGGAAAGCAGAATCCCCAAAGCTGTTGTGCCTGTGGATAGGCTGCAGAGGGATAGTGAAAAACTGCATTAGTTTTCAGGGCTGGCACCTTCCCTGTGGGAGAAGGAGCCGTAAGTTTGCCTTTTCAGAAAAAAGCTTCTGCCGAGAGCGAGCACCGTGACATGCTGAGTCTCTGGGAAAGCAGAGATCCCCAAAGCTGTTGTGCCTGTGGATAGGCTGCAGAGGGATAGTGCATACCAGCAAGATCTTTCAGGGCTAGCACCTTCCTTGTGGGAGAAGGAGCCAGACGTTTGCCTTCTCAGAAAAAGCTTCTGCCGAGAGCGAGCACCGTGACATGCTGAGTCTCTGGGAAAGCAGAGATCCCCAAAGCTGTTGTGCCTGTGCATAGGCTGCAGAGGGATAGTGAAAAACTGCATTAGTTTTCAGGGCTGGCACCTTCCCTGTGGGAGAAGGAGCCGAAAGTTTTCTTTTTCAGAAAAAAGCTTCTGCCGAGAGCGAGCACCGTGACCTGCTGAGTCTCTGGGAAAGCAGAGATCCCAAAAGCTGTTGTGCCTGTGGATAGGCTGCAGAGGGATAGTGAAAAACTGCATTAGTTTTCAGGGCTGGCACCTTCCCTGTGGGAGAAGGAGCCGTAAGTTTGCCTTTTCAGAAAAAAGCTTCTGCCGAGAGCGAGCACCGTGACATGCTGAGTCTCTGGGAAAGCAGAGATCCCCAAAGCTGTTGTGCCTGTGGATAGGCTGCAGAGGGATAGTGAATACCAGCAAGATCTTTCAGGGCTAGCACCTTCCTTGTGGGAGAAGGAGCCAGACGTTTGCCTTCTCAGAAAAAGCTTCTGCCGAGAACGAGCACCGTGACATGCTGAGTCTCTGGGAAAGCAGAGATCCCCAAAGCTGTTGTGCCTGTGGATAGGCTGCAGAGGGATAGTGAAAAACTGCATTAGTTTTCAGGGCTGGCACCTTCCCTGTGGGAGAAGGAGCCGTAAGTTTGCCTTTTCAGAAAAAAGCTTCTGCCGAGAGCGAGCACCGTGACATGCTGAGTCTCTGGGAAAGCAGAGATCCCCAAAGCTGTTGTGCCTGTGGATAGGCTGCAGGAGGATAGTGAAGAGCTGCATTAGCTTTCAGGCCTGGCACCTTCCTTGTGGGAGAAGGAGCCGAAAGTTTTCTTTTTCAGAAAAAAGCTTCTGCCGAGAGCGAGCACCGTGACATGCTGAGTCTCTGGGAAAGCAGAGATCCCCAGTGCTATTGTGCCTGTGGATAGGCTGCAGGAGGATAGTGAAGAGCTGCATTAGCTTTCAGGCCTGGCACCTTCCTTGTGGGAGAAGGAGCCGAAAGTTTTCTTTTTCAGAAAAAAGCTTCTGCCGAGAGCGAGCACCGTGACATGCTGAGTCTCTGGGAAAGCAGAGATCCCCAAAGCTGTTGTGCCTGTGGATAGACTGTAGAGGGATAGTGAAAAACTGCATTAGTTTTCAGGGCTGGCACCTTCCCTGTGGGAGAAGGAGCCGTAAGTTTGCCTTTTCAGAAAAAAGCTTCTGCCGAGAGCGAGCACCGTGACATGCTGAGTCTCTGGGAAAGCAGAGATCCGCAAAGCTGTTGTGCCTGTGGATAGGCTGCAGAGGGATAGTGCATACCAGCAAGATCTTTCAGGGCTAGCACCTTCCTTGTGGGAGAAGGAGCCAGACGTTTGCCTTCTCAGAAAAAGCTTCTGCCGAGAGCGAGCACCGTGACATGCTGAGTCTCTGGGAAAGCAGAGATCCCCAAAGCTGTTGTGCCTGTGCATAGGCTGCAGAGGGATAGTGAAAAACTGCATTAGTTTTCAGGGCTGGCACCTTCCCTGTGGGAGAAGGAGCCGTAAGTTTGCCTTTTCAGAAAAAAGCTCTGGCGAGAGTGAGCACCGTGACATGCAGAGTCTCTGGGAAAGCAGAGATCCCCAGTGCTGTTTTGCCTGTGGATAGGCTGCAGGAGGATAGTGAAGAGCTGCATTAGCTTTCAGGCCTGGCACCTTCCTTGTGGGAGAAGGAGCCGAAAGTTTTCTTTTTCAGAAAAAAGCTTCTGCCGAGAGCGAGCACCGTGACATGCTGAGTCTCTGGGAAAGCAGAGATCCCCAAAGCTGTTGTGCCTGTGGATAGGCTGCAGAGGGATAGTGAAAAACTGCATTAGTTTTCAGGGCTGGCACCTTCCTTGTGGGAGAAGGAGCCGTAAGTTTGCCTTTTCAGAAAAAAGCTTCTGCCGAGAGCGAGCACCGTGACATGCTGAGACTCTGGGAAAGCAGAGATCCCCAAAGCTGTTGTGCCTGTGGATAAGCTGCAGAGGGATAGTGCATACCAGCAAGATCTTTCAGGGCTAGCACCTTCCTTGTGGGAGAAGGAGCCAGACGTTTGCCTTCTCAGAAAAAGCTTCTGCCGAGAACGAGCACCGTGACATGCTGAGTCTCTGGGAAAGCAGAGATCCCCAAAGCTGTTGTGCCTGTGGATAGGCTGCAGAGGGATAGTGAAAAACTGCATTAGTTTTCAGGGCTGGCACCTTCCCTGTGGGAGAAGGAGCCGTAAGTTTGCCTTTTCAGAAAAAAGCTTCTGCCGAGAGCGAGCACCGTGACATGCTGAGTCTCTGGGAAAGCAGAGATCCCCAAAGCTGTTGTGCCTGTGGATAGGCTGCAGAGGGATAGTGCATACTAGCAAGATCTTTCAGGGCTAGCACCTTCCTTGTGGGAGAAGGAGCCAGACGTTTGCCTTCTCAGAAAAAGCTTCTGCCGAGAACGAGCACCGTGACATGCTGAGTCTCTGGGAAAGCAGAGATCCCCAAAGCTGTTGTGCCTGTGGATAGGCTGCAGAGGGATAGTGAAAAACTGCATTAGTTTTCAGGGCTGGCACCTTCCCTGTGGGAGAAGGAGCCGAAAGTTTTCTTTTTCAGAAAAAAGCTTCTGCCGAGAGCGAGCACCGTGACATGCTGAGTCTCTGGGAAAGCAGAGATCCCCAAAGCTGTTGTGCCTGTGGATAGGCTGCAGGAGGATAGTGAAGAGCTGCATTAGCTTTCAGGCCTGGCACCTTCCTTGTGGGAGAAGGAGCCGAAAGTTTTCTTTTTCAGAAAAAAGCTTCTGCCGAGAACGAGCACCGTGACATGCTGAGTCTCTGGGAAAGCAGAGATCCCCAGTGCTGTTGTGCCTGTGGATAGGCTGCAGGAGGATAGTGAAGAGCTGCATTAGCTTTCAGGCCTGGCACCTTCCTTGTGGGAGAAGGAGCCGAAAGTTTCTTTTTCAGAAAAAAGCTTCTGCCGAGAACGAGCACCGTGACATGCTGAGTCTCTGGGAAAGCAGAGATCCCCAAAGCTGTTGCGGCTAAAGATAGGCTGCAGAGGGATAGTGAAAAACTGCATTAGTTTTCAGGGCTGGCACCTTCCCTGTGGGAGAAGGAGCCGAAAGTTTTCTTTTTCAGAAAAAAGCTTCTGCCGAGAGCGAGCACCGTGACATGCTGAGTCTCTGGGAAAGCAGAGATCCCCAAAGCTGTTGTGCCTGTGGATAGGCTGCAGAGGGATAGTGCATACTAGCAAGATCTTTCAGGGCTAGCACCTTCCTTGTGGGAGAAGGAGCCAGACGTTTGCCTTCTCAGAAAAAGCTTCTGCCGAGAACGAGCACCGTGACATGCTGAGTCTCTGGGAAAGCAGAGATCCCCAAAGCTGTTGTGCCTGTGGATAGGCTGCAGAGGGATAGTGAAAAACTGCATTAGTTTTCAGGGTTGGCACCTTCCCTGTGGGAGAAGGAGCCGAAAGTTTTCTTTTTCAGAAAAAAGCTTCTGCCGAGAGCGAGCACCGTGACATGCTGAGTCTCTGGGAAAGCAGAGATCCCAAAAGCTGTTGTGCCTGTGGATAGGCTGCAGAGGGATAGTGAAAAACTGCATTAGTTTTCAGGGCTGGCACCTTCCCTGTGGGAGAAGGAGCCGAAAGTTTTCTTTTTCAGAAAAAAGCTTCTGCCGAGAGCGAGCACCGTGACATGCTGAGTCTCTGGGAAAGCAGAGATCCCCAAAGCTGTTGTGCCTGTGGATAGGCTGCAGAGGGATAGTGCATACCAGCAAGATCTTTCAGGGCTAGCACCTTCCTTGTGGGAGAAGGAGCCAGACGTTTGCCTTCTCAGAAAAAGCTTCTGCCGAGAACGAGCACCGTGACATGCTGAGTCTCTGGGAAAGCAGAGATCCCCAAAGCTGTTGTGCCTGTGGATAGGCTGCAGAGGGATAGTGAAAAACTGCATTAGTTTTCAGGGCTGGCACCTTCCCTGTGGGAGAAGGAGCCGTAAGTTTGCCTTTTCAGAAAAAAGCTTCTGCCGAGAGCGAGCACCGTGACATGCTGAGTCTCTGGGAAAGCAGAGATCCCCAAAGCTGTTGTGCCTGTGGATAGGCTGCAGAGGGATAGTGCATACTAGCAAGATCTTTCAGGGCTAGCACCTTCCTTGTGGGAGAAGGAGCCGAAAGTTTTCTTTTTCAGAAAAAGGCTCTGGCAAGAGTGAGCACCGTGACATGCTGAGTCTCTGGGAAAGCAGAGATCCCCAAAGCTGTTGTGCCTGTGGATAGGCTGCAGAGGGATAGTGCATACTAGCAAGTACTTTCAGGGCTAGCACCTTCCTTGTGGGAGAAGGAGCCGAAAGTTTTCTTTTTCAGAAAAAGGCTCTGGCAAGAGTGAGCACCGTGACATGCTGAGTCTCTGGGAAAGCAGAGATCCCCAAAGCTGTTGTGCCTGTGGATAGGCTGCAGAGGGATAGTGCATACTAGCAAGATCTTTCAGGGCTAGCACCTTCCTTGTGGGAGAAGGAGCCGAAAGTTTTCTTTTTCAGAAAAAGGCTCTGGCAAGAGTGAGCACCGTGACATGCTGAGTCTCTGGGAAAGCAGAGATCCCCAAAGCTGTTGTGCCTGTGGATAGGCTGCAGAGGGATAGTGCATACTAGCAAGATCTTTCAGGTCTAGCACCTTCCTTGTGGGAGAAGGAGCCGAAAGTTTTCTTTTTCAGAAAAAGGCTCTGGCAAGAGTGAGCACCGTGACATGCTGAGTCTCTGGGAAAGCAGAGATCCCCAAAGCTGTTGTGCCTGTGGATAGGCTGCAGAGGGATAGTGCATACTAGCAAGATCTTTCAGGGCTAGCACCTTCCTTGTGGGAGAAGGAGCCGAAAGTTTTCTTTTTCAGAAAAAGGCTCTGGCAAGAGTGAGCACCGTGACATGCTGAGTCTCTGGGAAAGCAGAGATCCCCAAAGCTGTTGTGCCTGTGGATAGGCTGCAGAGGGATAGTGCATACTAGCAAGATCTTTCAGGGCTAGCACCTTCCTTGTGGGAGAAGGAGCCGAAAGTTTTCTTTTTCAGAAAAAGGCTCTGGCAAGAGTGAGCACCGTGACATGCTGAGTCTCTGGGAAAGCAGAGATCCCCAAAGCTGTTGTGCCTGTGGATAGGCTGCAGAGGGATAGTGCATACTAGCAAGATCTTTCAGGGCTAGCACCTTCCTTGTGGGAGAAGGAGCCAGACGTTTGCCTTCTCAGAAAAAGCTTCTGCCGAGAACGAGCACCGTGACATGCTGAGTCTCTGGGAAAGCAGAGATCCCAAAAGCTGTTGTGCCTGTGGATAGGCTGCAGAGGGATAGTGAAAAACTGCATTAGTTTTCAGGGCTGGCACCTTCCCTGTGGGAGAAGGAGCCGTAAGTTTGCCTTTTCAGAAAAAAGCTTCTGCCGAGAGCGAGCACCGTGACATGCTGAGTCTCTGGGAAAGCAGAGATCCCCAAAGCTGTTGTGCCTGTGGATAGGCTGCAGAGGGATAGTGCATACCAGCAAGATCTTTCAGGGCTAGCACCTTCCTTGTGGGAGAAGGAGCCGAAAGTTTTCTTTTTCAGAAAAAGGCTCTGGCAAGAGTGAGCACCGTGACATGCTGAGTCTCTGGGAAAGCAGAGATCCCCAAAGCTGTTGTGCCTGTGGATAGGCTGCAGAGGGATAGTGAATACCAGCAAGATCTTTCAGGGCTAGCACCTTCCTTGTGGGAGAAGGAGCCAGACGTTTGCCTTCTCAGAAAAAGCTTCTGCCGAGAACGAGCACCGTGACATGCTGAGTCTCTGGGAAAGCAGAGATCCCCAAAGCTGTTGCGGCTAAAGATAGGCTGCAGAGGGATAGTGAAAAACTGCATTAGTTTTCAGGGCTGGCACCTTCCCTGTGGGAGAAGGAGCCGAAAGTTTTCTTTTTCAGAAAAAAGCTTCTGCCGAGAGCGAGCACCGTGACATGCTGAGTCTCTGGGAAAGCAGAGATCCCCAAAGCTGTTGTGCCTGTGGATAGGCTGCAGAGGGATAGTGCATACTAGCAAGATCTTTCAGGGCTAGCACCTTCCTTGTGGGAGAAGGAGCCAGACGTTTGCCTTCTCAGAAAAAGCTTCTGCCGAGAACGAGCACCGTGACATGCTGAGTCTCTGGGAAAGCAGAGATCCCCAAAGCTGTTGTGCCTGTGGATAGGCTGCAGAGGGATAGTGAAAAACTGCATTAGTTTTCAGGGCTGGCACCTTCCCTGTGGGAGAAGGAGCCGAAAGTTTTCTTTTTCAGAAAAAAGCTTCTGCCGAGAGCGAGCACCGTGACATGCTGAGTCTCTGGGAAAGCAGAGATCCCAAAAGCTGTTGTGCCTGTGGATAGGCTGCAGAGGGATAGTGAAAAACTGCATTAGTTTTCAGGGCTGGCACCTTCCCTGTGGGAGAAGGAGCCGAAAGTTTTCTTTTTCAGAAAAAAGCTTCTGCCGAGAGCGAGCACCGTGACATGCTGAGTCTCTGGGAAAGCAGAGATCCCCAAAGCTGTTGTGCCTGTGGATAGGCTGCAGAGGGATAGTGCATACCAGCAAGATCTTTCAGGGCTAGCACCTTCCTTGTGGGAGAAGGAGCCAGACGTTTGCCTTCTCAGAAAAAGCTTCTGCCGAGAACGAGCACCGTGACATGCTGAGTCTCTGGGAAAGCAGAGATCCCCAAAGCTGTTGTGCCTGTGGATAGGCTGCAGAGGGATAGTGAAAAACTGCATTAGTTTTCAGGGCTGGCACCTTCCCTGTGGGAGAAGGAGCCGTAAGTTTGCCTTTTCAGAAAAAAGCTTCTGCCGAGAGCGAGCACCGTGACATGCTGAGTCTCTGGGAAAGCAGAGATCCCCAAAGCTGTTGTGCCTGTGGATAGGCTGCAGAGGGATAGTGCATACTAGCAAGATCTTTCAGGGCTAGCACCTTCCTTGTGGGAGAAGGAGCCGAAAGTTTTCTTTTTCAGAAAAAGGCTCTGGCAAGAGTGAGCACCGTGACATGCTGAGTCTCTGGGAAAGCAGAGATCCCCAAAGCTGTTGTGCCTGTGGATAGGCTGCAGAGGGATAGTGCATACTAGCAAGATCTTTCAGGGCTAGCACCTTCCTTGTGGGAGAAGGAGCCGAAAGTTTTCTTTTTCAGAAAAAGGCTCTGGCAAGAGTGAGCACCGTGACATGATGAGTCTCTGGGAAAGCAGAGATCCCCAAAGCTGTTGTGCCTGTGGATAGGCTGCAGAGGGATAGTGCATACTAGCAAGATCTTTCAGGGCTAGCACCTTCCTTGTGGGAGAAGGAGCCGAAAGTTTTCTTTTTCAGAAAAAGGCTCTGGCAAGAGTGAGCACCGTGACATGCTGAGTCTCTGGGAAAGCAGAGATCCCCAAAGCTGTTGTGCCTGTGGATAGGCTGCAGAGGGATAGTGCATACTAGCAAGATCTTTCAGGGCTAGCACCTTCCTTGTGGGAGAAGGAGCCAGACGTTTGCCTTCTCAGAAAAAGCTTCTGCCGAGAACGAGCACCGTGACATGCTGAGTCTCTGGGAAAGCAGAGATCCCAAAAGCTGTTGTGCCTGTGGATAGGCTGCAGAGGGATAGTGAAAAACTGCATTAGTTTTCAGGGCTGGCACCTTCCCTGTGGGAGAAGGAGACGTAAGTTTGCCTTTTCAGAAAAAAGCTTCTGCCGAGAGCGAGCACCGTGACCTGCTGAGTCTCTGGGAAAGCAGAGATCCCCAAAGCTGTTGTGCCTGTGGATAGGCTGCAGAGGGATAGTGAAAAACTGCATTAGTTTTCAGGGCTGGCACCTTCCCTGTGGGAGAAGGAGCCGTAAGTTTGCCTTTTCAGAAAAAAGCTCTGGCGAGAGTGAGCACCGTGACATGCAGAGTCTCTGGGAAAGCAGAGATCCCCAGTGCTGTTTTGCCTGAGGATAGGGTGCAGGAGGATAGTGAAGAGCTGCATTAGCTTTCAGGCCTGGCACCTTCCTTGTGGGAGAAGGAGCCGAAAGTTTTCTTTTTCAGAAAAAAGCTTCTGCCGAGAGCGAGCACCGTGACATGCTGAGTCTCTGGGAAAGCAGAGATCCCCAAAGCTGTTGTGCCTGTGGATAGGCTGCAGAGCGATAGTGAAAAACTGCATTAGTTTTCAGGGTTGGCACCTTCCCTGTGAGAGAAGGAGCCGAAAGTTTTCTTTTTCAGAAAAAAGCTTCTGCCGAGAGCGAGCACCGTGACATGCTGAGTCTCTGGGAAAGCAGAGATCCCAAAAGCTGTTGTGCCTGTGGATAGGCTGCAGAGGGATAGTGAAAAACTGCATTAGTTTTCAGGGCTGGCACCTTCCCTGTGGGAGAAGGAGCCGTAAGTTTGCCTTTTCAGAAAAAAGCTTCTGCCGAGAGCGAGCACCGTGACATGCTGAGTCTCTGGGAAAGCAGAGATCCCCAAAGCTGTTGTGCCTGTGGATAGGCTGCAGAGGGATAGTGAAAAACTGCATTAGTTTTCAGGGCTGGCACCTTCCCTGTGGGAGAAGGAGCCGAAAGTTTTCTTTTTCAGAAAAAAGCTTCTGCCGAGAGCGAGCACCGTGACATGCTGAGTCTCTGGGAAAGCAGAGATCCCCAAAGCTGTTGTGCCTGTGGATAGGCTGCAGAGGGATAGTGAATACCAGCAAGATCTTTCAGGGCTAGCACCTTCCTTGTGGGAGAAGGAGCCAGACGTTTGCCTTCTCAGAAAAAGCTTCTGCCGAGAACGAGCACCGTGACATGCTGAGTCTCTGGGAAAGCAGAGATCCCCAAAGCTGTTGTGCCTGTGGATAGGCTGCAGAGGGATAGTGAAAAACTGCATTAGTTTTCAGGGCTGGCACCTTCCCTGTGGGAGAAGGAGCCGAAAGTTTTCTTTTTCAGAAAAAAGCTTCTGCCGAGAGCGAGCACCGTGACATGCTGAGTCTCTGGGAAAGCAGAGATCCCCAAAGCTGTTGTGCCTGTGGATAGGCTGCAGAGGGATAGTGCATACCAGCAAGATCTTTCAGGGCTAGCACCTTCCTTGTGGGAGAAGGAGCCAGACGTTTGCCTTCTCAGAAAAAGCTTCTGCCGAGAACGAGCACCGTGACATGCTGAGTCTCTGGGAAAGCAGAGATCCCCAAAGCTGTTGTGCCTGTGGATAGGCTGCAGAGGGATAGTGAAAAACTGCATTAGTTTTCAGGGCTGGCACCTTCCCTGTGGGAGAAGGAGCCGTAAGTTTGCCTTTTCAGAAAAAAGCTTCTGCCGAGAGCGAGCACCGTGACATGCTGAGTCTCTGGGAAAGCAGAGATCCCCAAAGCTGTTGTGCCTGTGGATAGGCTGCAGAGGGATAGTGCATACTAGCAAGATCTTTCAGGGCTAGCACCTTCCTTGTGGGAGAAGGAGCCGAAAGTTTTCTTTTTCAGAAAAAGGCTCTGGCAAGAGTGAGCACCGTGACATGCTGAGTCTCTGGGAAAGCAGAGATCCCCAAAGCTGTTGTGCCTGTGGATAGGCTGCAGAGGGATAGTGCATACTAGCAAGATCTTTCAGGTCTAGCACCTTCCTTGTGGGAGAAGGAGCCGAAAGTTTTCTTTTTCAGAAAAAGGCTCTGG
The DNA here is from genome assembly GCF_929443795.1 of Astur gentilis. Lineage (NCBI taxonomy): Eukaryota > Metazoa > Chordata > Aves > Accipitriformes > Accipitridae > Astur > Astur gentilis. The sequence continues at coordinate 14,586 of NW_026060787.1, forward strand.
CAAGAGTGAGCACCGTGACATGCTGAGTCTCTGGGAAAGCAGAGATCCCCAAAGCTGTTGTGCCTGTGGATAGGCTGCAGAGGGATAGTGCATACTAGCAAGATCTTTCAGGGCTAGCACCTTCCTTGTGGGAGAAGGAGCCGAAAGTTTTCTTTTTCAGAAAAAGGCTCTGGCAAGAGTGAGCACCGTGACATGCTGAGTCTCTGGGAAAGCAGAGATCCCCAAAGCTGTTGTGCCTGTGGATAGGCTGCAGAGGGATAGTGAATACCAGCAAGATCTTTCAGGGCTAGCACCTTCCTTGTGGGAGAAGGAGCCAGACGTTTGCCTTCTCAGAAAAAGCTTCTGCCGAGAACGAGCACCGTGACATGCTGAGTCTCTGGGAAAGCAGAGATCCCCAAAGCTGTTGCGGCTAAAGATAGGCTGCAGAGGGATAGTGAAAAACTGCATTAGTTTTCAGGGCTGGCACCTTCCCTGTGGGAGAAGGAGCCGAAAGTTTTCTTTTTCAGAAAAAAGCTTCTGCCGAGAGCGAGCACCGTGACATGCTGAGTCTCTGGGAAAGCAGAGATCCCCAAAGCTGTTGTGCCTGTGGATAGGCTGCAGAGGGATAGTGCATACTAGCAAGATCTTTCAGGGCTAGCACCTTCCTTGTGGGAGAAGGAGCCAGACGTTTGCCTTCTCAGAAAAAGCTTCTGCCGAGAACGAGCACCGTGACATGCTGAGTCTCTGGGAAAGCAGATATCCCCAAAGCTGTTGTGCCTGTGGATAGGCTGCAGAGGGATAGTGAAAAACTGCATTAGTTTTCAGGGTTGGCACCTTCCCTGTGGGAGAAGGAGCCGAAAGTTTTCTTTTTCAGAAAAAAGCTTCTGCCGAGAACGAGCACCGTGACATGCTGAGTCTCTGGGAAAGCAGAGATCCCAAAAGCTGTTGTGCCTGTGGATAGGCTGCAGAGGGATAGTGAAAAACTGCATTAGTTTTCAGGGCTGGCACCTTCCCTGTGGGAGAAGGAGCCGAAAGTTTTCTTTTTCAGAAAAAAGCTTCTGCCGAGAGCGAGCACCGTGACATGCTGAGTCTCTGGGAAAGCAGAGATCCCCAAAGCTGTTGTGCCTGTGGATAGGCTGCAGAGGGATAGTGCATACCAGCAAGATCTTTCAGGGCTAGCACCTTCCTTGTGGGAGAAGGAGCCAGACGTTTGCCTTCTCAGAAAAAGCTTCTGCCGAGAACGAGCACCGTGACATGCTGAGTCTCTGGGAAAGCAGAGATCCCCAAAGCTGTTGCGGCTAAAGATAGGCTGCAGAGGGATAGTGAAAAACTGCATTAGTTTTCAGGGCTGGCACCTTCCCTGTGGGAGAAGGAGCCGAAAGTTTTCTTTTTCAGAAAAAAGCTTCTGCCGAGAGCGAGCACCGTGACATGCTGAGTCTCTGGGAAAGCAGAGATCCCCAAAGCTGTTGTGCCTGTGGATAGGCTGCAGAGGGATAGTGCATACTAGCAAGATCTTTCAGGGCTAGCACCTTCCTTGTGGGAGAAGGAGCCAGACGTTTGCCTTCTCAGAAAAAGCTTCTGCCGAGAACGAGCACCGTGACATGCTGAGTCTCTGGGAAAGCAGAGATCCCCAAAGCTGTTGTGCCTGTGGATAGGCTGCAGAGGGATAGTGAAAAACTGCATTAGTTTTCAGGGTTGGCACCTTCCCTGTGGGAGAAGGAGCCGAAAGTTTTCTTTTTCAGAAAAAAGCTTCTGCCGAGAGCGAGCACCGTGACATGCTGAGTCTCTGGGAAAGCAGAGATCCCAAAAGCTGTTGTGCCTGTGGATAGGCTGCAGAGGGATAGTGAAAAACTGCATTAGTTTTCAGGGCTGGCACCTTCCCTGTGGGAGAAGGAGCCGAAAGTTTTCTTTTTCAGAAAAAAGCTTCTGCCGAGAGCGAGCACCGTGACATGCTGAGTCTCTGGGAAAGCAGAGATCCCCAAAGCTGTTGTGCCTGTGGATAGGCTGCAGAGGGATAGTGCATACCAGCAAGATCTTTCAGGGCTAGCACCTTCCTTGTGGGAGAAGGAGCCAGACGTTTGCCTTCTCAGAAAAAGCTTCTGCCGAGAACGAGCACCGTGACATGCTGAGTCTCTGGGAAAGCAGAGATCCCCAAAGCTGTTGTGCCTGTGGATAGGCTGCAGAGGGATAGTGAAAAACTGCATTAGTTTTCAGGGCTGGCACCTTCCCTGTGGGAGAAGGAGCCGTAAGTTTGCCTTTTCAGAAAAAAGCTTCTGCCGAGAGCGAGCACCGTGACATGCTGAGTCTCTGGGAAAGCAGAGATCCCCAAAGCTGTTGTGCCTGTGGATAGGCTGCAGAGGGATAGTGCATACTAGCAAGATCTTTCAGGGCTAGCACCTTCCTTGTGGGAGAAGGAGCCGAAAGTTTTCTTTTTCAGAAAAAGGCTCTGGCAAGAGTGAGCACCGTGACATGCTGAGTCTCTGGGAAAGCAGAGATCCCCAAAGCTGTTGTGCCTGTGGATAGGCTGCAGAGGGATAGTGCATACTAGCAAGTACTTTCAGGGCTAGCACCTTCCTTGTGGGAGAAGGAGCCGAAAGTTTTCTTTTTCAGAAAAAGGCTCTGGCAAGAGTGAGCACCGTGACATGCTGAGTCTCTGGGAAAGCAGAGATCCCCAAAGCTGTTGTGCCTGTGGATAGGCTGCAGAGGGATAGTGCATACTAGCAAGATCTTTCAGGTCTAGCACCTTCCTTGTGGGAGAAGGAGCCGAAAGTTTTCTTTTTCAGAAAAAGGCTCTGGCAAGAGTGAGCACCGTGACATGCTGAGTCTCTGGGAAAGCAGAGATCCCCAAAGCTGTTGTGCCTGTGGATAGGCTGCAGAGGGATAGTGCATACTAGCAAGATCTTTCAGGGCTAGCACCTTCCTTGTGGGAGAAGGAGCCGAAAGTTTTCTTTTTCAGAAAAAGGCTCTGGCAAGAGTGAGCACCGTGACATGCTGAGTCTCTGGGAAAGCAGAGATCCCCAAAGCTGTTGTGCCTGTGGATAGGCTGCAGAGGGATAGTGCATACTAGCAAGATCTTTCAGGGCTAGCACCTTCCTTGTGGGAGAAGGAGCCGAAAGTTTTCTTTTTCAGAAAAAGGCTCTGGCAAGAGTGAGCACCGTGACATGCTGAGTCTCTGGGAAAGCAGAGATCCCCAAAGCTGTTGTGCCTGTGGATAGGCTGCAGAGGGATAGTGCATACTAGCAAGATCTTTCAGGGCTAGCACCTTCCTTGTGGGAGAAGGAGCCAGACGTTTGCCTTCTCAGAAAAAGCTTCTGCCGAGAACGAGCACCGTGACATGCTGAGTCTCTGGGAAAGCAGAGATCCCAAAAGCTGTTGTGCCTGTGGATAGGCTGCAGAGGGATAGTGAAAAACTGCATTAGTTTTCAGGGCTGGCACCTTCCCTGTGGGAGAAGGAGCCGTAAGTTTGCCTTTTCAGAAAAAAGCTTCTGCCGAGAGCGAGCACCGTGACATGCTGAGTCTCTGGGAAAGCAGAGATCCCCAAAGCTGTTGTGCCTGTGGATAGGCTGCAGAGGGATAGTGCATACTAGCAAGATCTTTCAGGGCTAGCACCTTCCTTGTGGGAGAAGGAGCCGAAAGTTTTCTTTTTCAGAAAAAGGCTCTGGCAAGAGTGAGCACCGTGACATGCTGAGTCTCTGGGAAAGCAGAGATCCCCAAAGCTGTTGTGCCTGTGGATAGGCTGCAGAGGGATAGTGAATACCAGCAAGATCTTTCAGGGCTAGCACCTTCCTTGTGGGAGAAGGAGCCAGACGTTTGCCTTCTCAGAAAAAGCTTCTGCCGAGAACGAGCACCGTGACATGCTGAGTCTCTGGGAAAGCAGAGATCCCCAAAGCTGTTGCGGCTAAAGATAGGCTGCAGAGGGATAGTGAAAAACTGCATTAGTTTTCAGGGCTGGCACCTTCCCTGTGGGAGAAGGAGCCGAAAGTTTTCTTTTTCAGAAAAAAGCTTCTGCCGAGAGCGAGCACCGTGACATGCTGAGTCTCTGGGAAAGCAGAGATCCCCAAAGCTGTTGTGCCTGTGGATAGGCTGCAGAGGGATAGTGCATACTAGCAAGATCTTTCAGGGCTAGCACCTTCCTTGTGGGAGAAGGAGCCAGACGTTTGCCTTCTCAGAAAAAGCTTCTGCCGAGAACGAGCACCGTGACATGCTGAGTCTCTGGGAAAGCAGAGATCCCCAAAGCTGTTGTGCCTGTGGATAGGCTGCAGAGGGATAGTGAAAAACTGCATTAGTTTTCAGGGCTGGCACCTTCCCTGTGGGAGAAGGAGCCGAAAGTTTTCTTTTTCAGAAAAAAGCTTCTGCCGAGAGCGAGCACCGTGACATGCTGAGTCTCTGGGAAAGCAGAGATCCCAAAAGCTGTTGTGCCTGTGGATAGGCTGCAGAGGGATAGTGAAAAACTGCATTAGTTTTCAGGGCTGGCACCTTCCCTGTGGGAGAAGGAGCCGAAAGTTTTCTTTTTCAGAAAAAAGCTTCTGCCGAGAGCGAGCACCGTGACATGCTGAGTCTCTGGGAAAGCAGAGATCCCCAAAGCTGTTGTGCCTGTGGATAGGCTGCAGAGGGATAGTGCATACCAGCAAGATCTTTCAGGGCTAGCACCTTCCTTGTGGGAGAAGGAGCCAGACGTTTGCCTTCTCAGAAAAAGCTTCTGCCGAGAACGAGCACCGTGACATGCTGAGTCTCTGGGAAAGCAGAGATCCCCAAAGCTGTTGTGCCTGTGGATAGGCTGCAGAGGGATAGTGAAAAACTGCATTAGTTTTCAGGGCTGGCACCTTCCCTGTGGGAGAAGGAGCCGTAAGTTTGCCTTTTCAGAAAAAAGCTTCTGCCGAGAGCGAGCACCGTGACATGCTGAGTCTCTGGGAAAGCAGAGATCCCCAAAGCTGTTGTGCCTGTGGATAGGCTGCAGAGGGATAGTGCATACTAGCAAGATCTTTCAGGGCTAGCACCTTCCTTGTGGGAGAAGGAGCCGAAAGTTTTCTTTTTCAGAAAAAGGCTCTGGCAAGAGTGAGCACCGTGACATGCTGAGTCTCTGGGAAAGCAGAGATCCCCAAAGCTGTTGTGCCTGTGGATAGGCTGCAGAGGGATAGTGCATACTAGCAAGATCTTTCAGGGCTAGCACCTTCCTTGTGGGAGAAGGAGCCGAAAGTTTTCTTTTTCAGAAAAAGGCTCTGGCAAGAGTGAGCACCGTGACATGATGAGTCTCTGGGAAAGCAGAGATCCCCAAAGCTGTTGTGCCTGTGGATAGGCTGCAGAGGGATAGTGCATACTAGCAAGATCTTTCAGGGCTAGCACCTTCCTTGTGGGAGAAGGAGCCGAAAGTTTTCTTTTTCAGAAAAAGGCTCTGGCAAGAGTGAGCACCGTGACATGCTGAGTCTCTGGGAAAGCAGAGATCCCCAAAGCTGTTGTGCCTGTGGATAGGCTGCAGAGGGATAGTGCATACTAGCAAGATCTTTCAGGGCTAGCACCTTCCTTGTGGGAGAAGGAGCCAGACGTTTGCCTTCTCAGAAAAAGCTTCTGCCGAGAACGAGCACCGTGACATGCTGAGTCTCTGGGAAAGCAGAGATCCCAAAAGCTGTTGTGCCTGTGGATAGGCTGCAGAGGGATAGTGAAAAACTGCATTAGTTTTCAGGGCTGGCACCTTCCCTGTGGGAGAAGGAGACGTAAGTTTGCCTTTTCAGAAAAAAGCTTCTGCCGAGAGCGAGCACCGTGACCTGCTGAGTCTCTGGGAAAGCAGAGATCCCCAAAGCTGTTGTGCCTGTGGATAGGCTGCAGAGGGATAGTGAAAAACTGCATTAGTTTTCAGGGCTGGCACCTTCCCTGTGGGAGAAGGAGCCGTAAGTTTGCCTTTTCAGAAAAAAGCTCTGGCGAGAGTGAGCACCGTGACATGCAGAGTCTCTGGGAAAGCAGAGATCCCCAGTGCTGTTTTGCCTGAGGATAGGGTGCAGGAGGATAGTGAAGAGCTGCATTAGCTTTCAGGCCTGGCACCTTCCTTGTGGGAGAAGGAGCCGAAAGTTTTCTTTTTCAGAAAAAAGCTTCTGCCGAGAGCGAGCACCGTGACATGCTGAGTCTCTGGGAAAGCAGAGATCCCCAAAGCTGTTGTGCCTGTGGATAGGCTGCAGAGCGATAGTGAAAAACTGCATTAGTTTTCAGGGTTGGCACCTTCCCTGTGAGAGAAGGAGCCGAAAGTTTTCTTTTTCAGAAAAAAGCTTCTGCCGAGAGCGAGCACCGTGACATGCTGAGTCTCTGGGAAAGCAGAGATCCCAAAAGCTGTTGTGCCTGTGGATAGGCTGCAGAGGGATAGTGAAAAACTGCATTAGTTTTCAGGGCTGGCACCTTCCCTGTGGGAGAAGGAGCCGTAAGTTTGCCTTTTCAGAAAAAAGCTTCTGCCGAGAGCGAGCACCGTGACATGCTGAGTCTCTGGGAAAGCAGAGATCCCCAAAGCTGTTGTGCCTGTGGATAGGCTGCAGAGGGATAGTGAAAAACTGCATTAGTTTTCAGGGCTGGCACCTTCCCTGTGGGAGAAGGAGCCGAAAGTTTTCTTTTTCAGAAAAAAGCTTCTGCCGAGAGCGAGCACCGTGACATGCTGAGTCTCTGGGAAAGCAGAGATCCCCAAAGCTGTTGTGCCTGTGGATAGGCTGCAGAGGGATAGTGAATACCAGCAAGATCTTTCAGGGCTAGCACCTTCCTTGTGGGAGAAGGAGCCAGACGTTTGCCTTCTCAGAAAAAGCTTCTGCCGAGAACGAGCACCGTGACATGCTGAGTCTCTGGGAAAGCAGAGATCCCCAAAGCTGTTGTGCCTGTGGATAGGCTGCAGAGGGATAGTGAAAAACTGCATTAGTTTTCAGGGCTGGCACCTTCCCTGTGGGAGAAGGAGCCGAAAGTTTTCTTTTTCAGAAAAAAGCTTCTGCCGAGAGCGAGCACCGTGACATGCTGAGTCTCTGGGAAAGCAGAGATCCCCAAAGCTGTTGTGCCTGTGGATAGGCTGCAGAGGGATAGTGCATACCAGCAAGATCTTTCAGGGCTAGCACCTTCCTTGTGGGAGAAGGAGCCAGACGTTTGCCTTCTCAGAAAAAGCTTCTGCCGAGAACGAGCACCGTGACATGCTGAGTCTCTGGGAAAGCAGAGATCCCCAAAGCTGTTGTGCCTGTGGATAGGCTGCAGAGGGATAGTGAAAAACTGCATTAGTTTTCAGGGCTGGCACCTTCCCTGTGGGAGAAGGAGCCGTAAGTTTGCCTTTTCAGAAAAAAGCTTCTGCCGAGAGCGAGCACCGTGACATGCTGAGTCTCTGGGAAAGCAGAGATCCCCAAAGCTGTTGTGCCTGTGGATAGGCTGCAGAGGGATAGTGCATACTAGCAAGATCTTTCAGGGCTAGCACCTTCCTTGTGGGAGAAGGAGCCGAAAGTTTTCTTTTTCAGAAAAAGGCTCTGGCAAGAGTGAGCACCGTGACATGCTGAGTCTCTGGGAAAGCAGAGATCCCCAAAGCTGTTGTGCCTGTGGATAGGCTGCAGAGGGATAGTGCATACTAGCAAGATCTTTCAGGTCTAGCACCTTCCTTGTGGGAGAAGGAGCCGAAAGTTTTCTTTTTCAGAAAAAGGCTCTGGCAAGAGTGAGCACCGTGACATGCTGAGTCTCTGGGAAAGCAGAGATCCCCAAAGCTGTTGTGCCTGTGGATAGGCTGCAGAGGGATAGTGCATACTAGCAAGATCTTTCAGGGCTAGCACCTTCCTTGTGGGAGAAGGAGCCGAAAGTTTTCTTTTTCAGAAAAAGGCTCTGGCAAGAGTGAGCACCGTGACATGCTGAGTCTCTGGGAAAGCAGAGATCCCCAAAGCTGTTGTGCCTGTGGATAGGCTGCAGAGGGATAGTGAATACCAGCAAGATCTTTCAGGGCTAGCACCTTCCTTGTGGGAGAAGGAGCCAGACGTTTGCCTTCTCAGAAAAAGCTTCTGCCGAGAACGAGCACCGTGACATGCTGAGTCTCTGGGAAAGCAGAGATCCCCAAAGCTGTTGCGGCTAAAGATAGGCTGCAGAGGGATAGTGAAAAACTGCATTAGTTTTCAGGGCTGGCACCTTCCCTGTGGGAGAAGGAGCCGAAAGTTTTCTTTTTCAGAAAAAAGCTTCTGCCGAGAGCGAGCACCGTGACATGCTGAGTCTCTGGGAAAGCAGAGATCCCCAAAGCTGTTGTGCCTGTGGATAGGCTGCAGAGGGATAGTGCATACTAGCAAGATCTTTCAGGGCTAGCACCTTCCTTGTGGGAGAAGGAGCCAGACGTTTGCCTTCTCAGAAAAAGCTTCTGCCGAGAACGAGCACCGTGACATGCTGAGTCTCTGGGAAAGCAGATATCCCCAAAGCTGTTGTGCCTGTGGATAGGCTGCAGAGGGATAGTGAAAAACTGCATTAGTTTTCAGGGTTGGCACCTTCCCTGTGGGAGAAGGAGCCGAAAGTTTTCTTTTTCAGAAAAAAGCTTCTGCCGAGAACGAGCACCGTGACATGCTGAGTCTCTGGGAAAGCAGAGATCCCAAAAGCTGTTGTGCCTGTGGATAGGCTGCAGAGGGATAGTGAAAAACTGCATTAGTTTTCAGGGCTGGCACCTTCCCTGTGGGAGAAGGAGCCGAAAGTTTTCTTTTTCAGAAAAAAGCTTCTGCCGAGAGCGAGCACCGTGACATGCTGAGTCTCTGGGAAAGCAGAGATCCCCAAAGCTGTTGTGCCTGTGGATAGGCTGCAGAGGGATAGTGCATACCAGCAAGATCTTTCAGGGCTAGCACCTTCCTTGTGGGAGAAGGAGCCAGACGTTTGCCTTCTCAGAAAAAGCTTCTGCCGAGAACGAGCACCGTGACATGCTGAGTCTCTGGGAAAGCAGAGATCCCCAAAGCTGTTGTGCCTGTGGATAGGCTGCAGAGGGATAGTGAAAAACTGCATTAGTTTTCAGGGCTGGCACCTTCCCTGTGGGAGAAGGAGCCGTAAGTTTGCCTTTTCAGAAAAAAGCTTCTGCCGAGAGCGAGCACCGTGACATGCTGAGTCTCTGGGAAAGCAGAGATCCCCAAAGCTGTTGTGCCTGTGGATAGGCTGCAGAGGGATAGTGCATACTAGCAAGATCTTTCAGGGCTAGCACCTTCCTTGTGGGAGAAGGAGCCAGACGTTTGCCTTCTCAGAAAAAGCTTCTGCCGAGAACGAGCACCGTGACATGCTGAGTCTCTGGGAAAGCAGAGATCCCCAAAGCTGTTGTGCCTGTGGATAGGCTGCAGAGGGATAGTGCATACCAGCAAGATCTTTCAGGGCTAGCACCTTCCTTGTGGGAGAAGGAGCTAGAGGTTTGCCTTCTCAGAAAAAGCTTCTGCCGAGAACGAGCACCGTGACATGCTGAGTCTCTGGGAAAGCAGAGATCCCCAAAGCTGTTGTGCCTGTGGATAGGCTGCAGAGGGATAGTGAAAAACTGCATTAGTTTTCAGGGCTGGCACCTTCCCTGTGGGAGAAGGAGCCGAAAGTTTTCTTTTTCAGAAAAAGGCTCTGGCAAGAGTGAGCACCGTGACATGCTGAGTCTCTGGGAAAGCAGAGATCCCCAAAGCTGTTGTGCCTGTGGATAGGCTGCAGAGGGATAGTGAAAAACTGCATTAGTTTTCAGGGCTGGCACCTTCCCTGTGGGAGAAGGAGCCGAAAGTTTTCTTTTTCAGAAAAAAGCTTCTGCCGAGAGCGAGCACCGTGACATGCTGAGTCTCTTGGAAAGCAGAGATCCCCAAAGCTGTTGTGCCTGTGGATAGGCTGCAGAGGGATAGTGAATACCAGCAAGATCTTTCAGGGCTAGCACCTTCCTTGTGGGAGAAGGAGCCAGACGTTTGCCTTCTCAGAAAAAGCTTCTGCCGAGAACGAGCACCGTGACATGCTGAGTCTCTGGGAAAGCAGAGATCCCCAAAGCTGTTGTGCCTGTGGATAGGCTGCAGAGGGATAGTGAAAAACTGCATTAGTTTTCAGGGCTGGCACCTTCCCTGTGGGAGAAGGAGCCGTAAGTTTGCCTTTTCAGAAAAAAGCTTCTGCCGAGAGCGAGCACCATGACATGCTGAGTCTCTGGGAAAGCAGAGATCCCCAAAGCTGTTGTGCCTGTGGATAGGCTGCAGAGGGATAGTGCATACTAGCAAGTTCTTTCAGGGCTAGCACCTTCCTTGTGGGAGAAGGAGCCGAAAGTTTTCTTTTTCAGAAAAAGGCTCTGGCAAGAGTGAGCACCGTGACATGCTGAGTCTCTGGGAAAGCAGAGATCCCCAAAGCTGTTGTGCCTGTGGATAGGCTGCAGAGGGATAGTGAAAAACTGCATTAGTTTTCAGGGCTGGCACCTTCCCTGTGGGAGAAGGAGCCGAAAGTTTTCTTTTTCAGAAAAAAGCTTCTGCCGAGAGCGAGCACCGTGACATGCTGATTCTCTGGGAAAGCAGAGATCCCCAAAGCTGTTGTGCCTGTGGATAGGCTGCAGAGGGATAGTGCATACTAGCAAGATCTTTCAGGGCTAGCACCTTCCTTGTGGGAGAAGGAGCCGAAAGTTTTCTTTTTCAGAAAAAGGCTCTGGCAAGAGTGAGCACCGTGACATGCTGAGTCTCTGGGAAAGCAGAGATCCCCAAAGCTGTTGTGCCTGTGGATAGGCTGCAGAGGGATAGTGCATACTAGCAAGATCTTTCAGGGCTAGCACCTTCCTTGTGGGAGAAGGAGCCGAAAGTTTTCTTTTTCAGAAAAAGGCTCTGGCAAGAGTGAGCACCGTGACATGCTGAGTCTCTGGGAAAGCAGAGATCCCCAAAGCTGTTGTGCCTGTGGATAGGCTGCAGAGGGATAGTGAATACCAGCAAGACCTTTCAGGGCTAGCACCTTCCTTGTGGGAGAAGGAGCCAGACGTTTGCCTTCTCAGAAAAAGCTTCTGCCGAGAACGAGCACCGTGACATGCTGAGTCTCTGGGAAAGCAGAGATCCCCAAAGCTGTTGTGCCTGTGGATAGGCTGCAGAGGGATAGTGAAAAACTGCATTAGTTTTCAGGGCTGGCACCTTCCCTGTGGGAGAAGGAGCCGAAAGTTTTCTTTTTCAGAAAAAAGCTTCTGCCGAGAGCGAGCACCGTGACATGCTGAGTCTCTGGGAAAGCAGAGATCCCAAAAGCTGTTGTGCCTGTGGATAGGCTGCAGAGGGATAGTGAAAAACTGCATTAGTTTTCAGGGCTGGCACCTTCCCTGTGGGAGAAGGAGCCGAAAGTTTTCTTTTTCAGAAAAAAGCTTCTGCCGAGAGCGAGCACCGTGACATGCTGAGTCTCTGGGAAAGCAGAGATCCCCAAAGCTGTTGTGCCTGTGGATAGGCTGCAGAGGGATAGTGCATACCAGCAAGATCTTTCAGGGCTAGCACCTTCCTTGTGGGAGAAGGAGCCAGACGTTTGCCTTCTCAGAAAAAGCTTCTGCCGAGAACGAGCACCGTGACATGCTGAGTCTCTGGGAAAGCAGAGATCCCCAAAGCTGTTGTGCCTGTGGATAGGCTGCAGAGGGATAGTGAAAAACTGCATTAGTTTTCAGGGCTGGCACCTTCCCTGTGGGAGAAGGAGCCGTAAGTTTGCCTTTTCAGAAAAAAGCTTCTGCCGAGAGCGAGCACCGTGACATGCTGAGTCTCTGGGAAAGCAGAGATCCCCAAAGCTGTTGTGCCTGTGGATAGGCTGCAGAGGGATAGTGAAAAACTGCATTAGTTTTCAGGGCTGGCACCTTCCCTGTGGGAGAAGGAGCCGAAAGTTTTCTTTTTCAGAAAAAGGCTCTGGCAAGAGTGAGCACCGTGACATGCTGAGTCTCTGGGAAAGCAGAGATCCCCAAAGCTGTTGTGCCTGTGGATAGGCTGCAGAGGGATAGTGAAAAACTGCATTAGTTTTCAGGGCTGGCACCTTCCCTGTGGGAGAAGGAGCCGAAAGTTTTCTTTTTCAGAAAAAAGCTTCTGCCGAGAGCGAGCACCGTGACATGCTGAGTCTCTGGGAAAGCAGAGATCCCCAAAGCTGTTGTGCCTGTGGATAGGCTGCAGAGGGATAGTGAATACCAGCAAGATCTTTCAGGGCTAGCACCTTCCTTGTGGGAGAAGGAGCCAGACGTTTGCCTTCTCAGAAAAAGCTTCTGCCGAGAACGAGCACCGTGACATGCTGAGTCTCTGGGAAAGCAGAGATCCCCAAAGCTGTTGTGCCTGTAGATAGGCTGCAGAGGGATAGTGAAAAACTGCATTAGTTTTCAGGGCTGGCACCTTCCCTGTGGGAGAAGGAGCCGAAAGTTTTCTTTTTCAGAAAAAGGCTCTGGCAAGAGTGAGCACCGTGACATGCTGAGTCTCTGGGAAAGCAGAGATCCCCAAAGCTGTTGTGCCTGTGGATAGGCTGCAGAGGGATAGTGAAAAACTGCATTAGTTTTCAGGGCTGGCACCTTCCCTGTGGGAGAAGGAGCCGAAAGTTTTCTTTTTCAGAAAAAAGCTTCTGCCGAGAGCGAGCACCGTGACATGCTGAGTTTCTGGGAAAGCAGAGATCCCCAAAGCTGTTGTGCCTGTGGATAGGCTGCAGTGGGATAGTGAAAAACTGCATTAGTTTTCAGGGCTGGCACCTTCCCTGTGGGAGAAGGAGCCGAAAGTTTTCTTTTTCAGAAAAAAGCTTCTGCCGAGAGCGAGCACCGTGACATGCTGAGTCTCTGGGAAAGCAGAGATCCCCAAAGCTGTTGTGCCTGTGGATAGGCTGCAGAGGGATAGTGAATACCAGCAAGATCTTTCAGGGCTAGCACCTTCCTTGTGGGAGAAGGAGCCAGACGTTTGCCTTCTCAGAAAAAGCTTCTGCCGAGAACGAGCACCGTGACATGCTGAGTCTCTGGGAAAGCAGAGATCCCCAAAGCTGTTGTGCCTGTGGATAGGCTGCAGAGGGATAGTGCATACTAGCAAGATCTTTCAGGGCTAGCACCTTCCTTGTGGGAGAAGGAGCCAGACGTTTGCCTTCTCAGAAAAAGCTTCTGCCGAGAACGAGCACCGTGACATGCTGAGTCTCTGGGAAAGCAGAGATCCCAAAAGCTGTTGTGCCTGTGGATAGGCTGCAGAGGGATAGTGAAAAACTGCATTAGTTTTCAGGGCTGGCACCTTCCCTGTGGGAGAAGGAGACGTAAGTTTGCCTTTTCAGAAAAAAGCTTCTGCCGAGAGCGAGCACCGTGACATGCTGAGTCTCTGGGAAAGCAGAGATCCCCAAAGCTGTTGTGCCTGTGGATAGGCTGCAGAGGGATAGTGCATACCAGCAAGATCTTTCAGGGCTAGCACCTTCCTTGTGGGAGAAGGAGCTAGAGGTTTGCCTTCTCAGAAAAAGCTTCTGCCGAGAACGAGCACCGTGACATGCTGAGTCTCTGGGAAAGCAGAGATCCCCAAAGCTGTTGTGCCTGTGGATAGGCTGCAGAGGGATAGTGAAAAACTGCATTAGTTTTCAGGGCTGGCACCTTCCCTGTGGGAGAAGGAGCCGAAAGTTTTCTTTTTCAGAAAAAGGCTCTGGCAAGAGCGAGCACCGTGACATGCTGAGTCTCTGGGAAAGCAGAGATCCCCAAAGCTGTTGTGCCTGTGGATAGGCTGCAGAGGGATAGTGAAAAACTGCATTAGTTTTCAGGGCTGGCACCTTCCCTGTGGGAGAAGGAGCCGAAAGTTTTCTTTTTCAGAAAAAAGCTTCTGCCGAGAGCGAGCACCGTGACATGCTGAGTCTCTGGGAAAGCAGAGATCCCCAAAGCTGTTGTGCCTGTGGATAGGCTGCAGAGGGATAGTGAATACCAGCAAGATCTTTCAGGGCTAGCACCTTCCTTGTGGGAGAAGGAGCCAGACGTTTGCCTTCTCAGAAAAAGCTTCTGCCGAGAACGAGCACCGTGACATGCTGAGTCTCTGGGAAAGCAGAGATCCCCAAAGCTGTTGTGCCTGTGGATAGGCTGCAGAGGGATAGTGAAAAACTGCATTAGTTTTCAGGGTTGGCACCTTCCCTGTGGGAGAAGGAGCCGAAAGTTTTCTTTTTCAGAAAAAGGCTCTGGCAAGAGTGAGCACCGTGACATGCTGAGTCTCTGGGAAAGCAGAGATCCCCAAAGCTGTTGTGCCTGTGGATAGGCTGCAGAGGGATAGTGAAAAACTGCATTAGTTTTCAGGGCTGGCACCTTCCCTGTGGGAGAAGGAGCCGAAAGTTTTCTTTTTCAGAAAAAAGCTTCTGCCGAGAGCGAGCACCGTGACATGCTGAGTTTCTGGGAAAGCAGAGATCCCCAAAGCTGTTGTGCCTGTGGATAGGCTGCAGAGGGATAGTGAAAAACTGCATTAGTTTTCAGGGCTGGCACCTTCCCTGTGGGAGAAGGAGCCGAAAGTTTTCTTTTTCAGAAAAAAGCTTCTGCCGAGAGCGAGCACCGTGACATGCTGAGTCTCTGGGAAAGCAGAGATCCCCAAAGCTGTTGTGCCTGTGGATAGGCTGCAGAGGGATAGTGAATACCAGCAAGATCTTTCAGGGCTAGCACCTTCCTTGTGGGAGAAGGAGCCAGACGTTTGCCTTCTCAGAAAAAGCTTCTGCCGAGAACGAGCACCGTGACATGCTGAGTCTCTGGGAAAGCAGAGATCCCCAAAGCTGTTGTGCCTGTGGATAGGCTGCAGAGGGATAGTGCATACTAGCAAGATCTTTCAGGGCTAGCACCTTCCTTGTGGGAGAAGGAGCCAGACGTTTGCCTTCTCAGAAAAAGCTTCTGCCGAGAACGAGCACCGTGACATGCTGAGTCTCTGGGAAAGCAGAGATCCCAAAAGCTGTTGTGCCTGTGGATAGGCTGCAGAGGGATAGTGAAAAACTGCATTAGTTTTCAGGGTTGGCACCTTCCCTGTGGGAGAAGGAGCCGAAAGTTTTCTTTTTCAGAAAAAAGCTTCTGCCGAGAGCGAGCACCGTGACATGCTGAGTCTCTGGGAAAGCAGAGATCCCAAAAGCTGTTGTGCCTGTGGATAGGCTGCAGAGGGATAGTGAAAAACTGCATTAGTTTTCAGGGCTGGCACCTTCCCTGTGGGAGAAGGAGCCGAAAGTTTTCTTTTTCAGAAAAAAGCTTCTGCCGAGAGCGAGCACCGTGACATGCTGAGTCTCTGGGAAAGCAGAGATCCCCAAAGCTGTTGTGCCTGTGGATAGGCTGCAGAGGGATAGTGCATACCAGCAAGATCTTTCAGGGCTAGCACCTTCCTTGTGGGAGAAGGAGCCAGACGTTTGCCTTCTCAGAAAAAGCTTCTGCCGAGAACGAGCACCGTGACATGCTGAGTCTCTGGGAAAGCAGAGATCCCCGAAGCTGTTGTGCCTGTGGATAGGCTGCAGAGGGATAGTGAAAAACTGCATTAGTTTTCAGGGTTGGCACCTTCCCTGTGGGAGAAGGAGCCGAAAGTTTTCTTTTTCAGAAAAAGGCTCTGGCAAGAGTGAGCACCGTGACATGCTGAGTCTCTGGGAAAGCAGAGATCCCCAAAGCTGTTGTGCCTGTGGATAGGCTGCAGAGGGATAGTGAAAAACTGCATTAGTTTTCAGGGCTGGCACCTTCCCTGTGGGAGAAGGAGCCGAAAGTTTTCTTTTTCAGAAAAAAGCTTCTGCCGAGAGCGAGCACCGTGACATGCTGAGTTTCTGGGAAAGCAGAGATCCCCAAAGCTGTTGTGCCTGTGGATAGGCTGCAGAGGGATAGTGAAAAACTGCATTAGTTTTCAGGGCTGGCACCTTCCCTGTGGGAGAAGGAGCCGAAAGTTTTCTTTTTCAGAAAAAAGCTTCTGCCGAGAGCGAGCACCGTGACATGCTGAGTCTCTGGGAAAGCAGAGATCCCCAAAGCTGTTGTGCCTGTGGATAGGCTGCAGAGGGATAGTGACCTTTGACTTCACAGTGTGCCACAGTCTGGCTTCTATCAGATATTTCTCACAGGACAGGATGAATCTTCCTCTGGAATGTATTTTTTCTCTTGACTGATTATGACATGGTAATATAGAGGGGAGGCAGATATTTCTTATCTGGACAGCTAAATTTAAATGAGGTTAATCTCACCAAAATGCCTGGCATGTAGCCTGGCTCATGTTGACAGTCTGCCCACACTCAGAAATTGTTACCAAAAGGAAATAATTAATAATTGTTTCTGGCATAGCAAAAAGATTACAGGTTATGTTTCCAAAACTATTAGAATCAAAAACCTCAGCTGAAGAAAAAAACATGTGTGTGGTTCCATTTCCATTACTACTGGAACTGTACTCTATTAAATCAAGTAGCAATGTGGATTTTATCTTGATCAGCCCTGTGCCACTGGTTGCATGATTCAGAGTTGATATGCAGAGGTTGTCAGCCTTAGTGCACTGAACGTACTACTTTAAATGTTTTGAAATGTTTAAATGTTTGAATTCTCAGAGGGAATTTATACCAGCCTACTACATTTCAGTGCATTGCTGTGGTAGTTTTTATTTTGTAGAATAAGCTATAAAGTTCCTACTGTGAACGAAAGCTTCACAAAATAGGAAATGGAAAGTTTACTAAGGATTTCAACCAGCCTAGTCTCTTGAATATTAAATGAGAGAACACATTGTGGCATACTTACTTGGTGCTTCTGCTCTTAGTCTGAGGGTTTTACTAGGTTTTTTGTTTAAGCATTGCAAAAAAGTTTTTAAACATGAAGACCAACAAACTTTGTAATGAGGTCCTTGTTCTTCTTCCAAACATTTTTCCTGACATTTAAACCCCCAGAAGAAGAAACAAACAAATAAGTACATGGGTAGGATACATACTTAATATGGTTTATGAAAATAAAAGATATTTCTTTGCTAAATAATGATTTGGGAGCTTAATTCCACAAAAAAGGGTGACATGAATTGAGCTTGTGTAACCATTTTAGTCTCCTTCAATGTGACGTTTCCGAATAAATCTGCTTGTACAAGTTAGTTTCCTCTAAAGAAAAGTATTTTGATTCAGAACTTTTCCTTTTGGGTTTAAGGACAAATTATATTGAACTTTGTTTAATCCAAAGGTTGTTTTCTGTCTTCTCTGCTATTCAAAATACATTGTTGTGGAGTTTGCAGGAGAAAATTCTAGAGAAGGCTGAAGCAAAAGGAGAAACATGGAGAAGCAGATTGTAGCATATCAGCTTTTCTTTAGTATCCTTGAGATGTGGCCATATTTAGCTACTTCCCTATGTTTCTTAACAATCTTTCTATGGCAAAGCCTGCCTTGACAAAATTAGCAATGCTTCGTAGGTCAGATTTCTACATCATTTTTCCACACAGTTTCCCCCTCACCATCTCTGCATGCCTTTTCCTGGGGATGCTGCATGTCCTTGAATACACTGGTCAGGGGTCAAGATGTCTAGATCTCACTGACTCCATCCAGATTAACTGAGGTGTCTCTGCAACATGCACTTTTGTGTCCAGAGAATCAAGAAATGTGTTTTGGATTCATAGAGTGACCCTTCACTTAACATTTATTAGGCAGAGATGATTATCTTGCGTTCCTTGTTTCATGTTACCTCTCCAGCTGACAGCTCTTCTACATAAAAAACACTTACTAGTTTTTGGGTTTGTTCCCTCCAACTTTTTTAAATAGAATCTCTGGTCATTCAGTGCCATTCTATGCAATTTAAGTAGTTCGCTGCACAATGTGTGATTAAGTGTAGTTTGTGCCCAGAGGGCCATTGAGAAAAGCTGTAAAGTCCCTGAACTTTGCATTTGGTTAAGCTGTTACAGTAGCTAACATTTTTTGAGAATTTACAGCACTTTAGGGGTGAGACCTGTGCTGTACTCTTGGAAGATTAGGCTGTGAAGAAAGATTCTTAACACATTGCCTATAGTACCTTACAGACCAGATCATGACTTTAGTACAACATTACAAACCAGATCATGACTTTTCAGTTCCAAACTTCTTTCTTAAGTCCCCTGTTTTGAGTTACTCACTGCTTACATAAATTGTAGCTTGTTTTATCTGCACATTCTTACAAGACATTTACCTACATTTATATACACATACATGCAGAGATATATAAAGCTGTATCTGATTTTAAGGACAGTCCTTTGACTTTTTGTCTTTGTTCCCTTTTCAAAACTTTTTTTTTTTATTTTTCACTTTTTTAATTCCTCTGTGAAGAGATGGATATTTGGACCTTCTAGCTGCTTTTTCTTCTTCACTTAAGAACACTACTTCTCACAAGGTAAACTGAGTTAACTCACTTTACTAACACTTCAGTAATAATGGCTCTGCCATTAAGTTTCAGAAGTTCAGGCTTTCCAAATTATTAGTAATCCTTCCTCTGATGAGGCCAGAAAATAATTCGATTTTGGCAGTAAACCTAAATGACCTCTCCGAAATACTTATTTATCTACTGAACTCCTGTCACTAAAATCAGGATATAAATATTCTGTCCAGACCTGACAGAGCACTTTTTCATCAAAAAACCTAGACTGTGTCTTTTCAGTTATAAAGCAAATGTAATACCCTCTTCTTCTCAAGTGAGATAAATAAAAGATGGATATAAGATACTTATTAGTATTTTGCATTTATTTGTTTCAAACTAATTATCTTGATTTCCATGGGAAATGTCATCTGCTGTAATACAATCCTGGTATTTCTATTTCTCTTGCTTTAAGCCTGATAGCTGCCTGTCTAATTCAGCCTTTTCAAATACATTAGGGAATTCCAGAGAACAAAGAATATTTATATCTTTCAAGAACTCCCCTATAACAAAGTACAGGCAAGATTGTACATACATTTGATTACCACTTGCAACAATAGAAACAGAGAAAGCAGTCACAAAAATTGATATTACCAGCATATATACTACACATTATATAACATATGGAAGAAGATTAAAAAAAAAAAAAAAAGCTGTTAAACATTAGAAAAGCATTTCAAACTATTAAAAGGGAGAAAAAAACAACCAACCACAACACAAAAAACCACAAACCCACATAAAAAACCCACTTTCTTCACAGTTTCCTTTTTATGTCCACAAGTCATAAAGTCAGAAAGACTCATAGCTTTCATATTAAGAGAGTATTGCTCATGGAGTGCCTTCAGCATGCAAAAGCACTGATAGGATTCAAAGACACAAAGCCACAGGAGCTTTAAAATGTGCATAAAAGCAAATTTAGACTGGAAATGAAAAGAGATTCTGGAAGACTTGAACAGAATAATGGTCACTAAAACCTTACTGATTGTACAAAATATTAGAGAAGCTGAAAGGACCTATTGACTTTGATATGAATAATCGCCACAGATAACTGCTACCCATAAAGATAATTTTATGGGTAGGTAGTATCCTAGGTTTATTTTTAAAACAAGTCAGAACTCCTGGGAAGGATGTGTACTCTGTATTGCAAGCCATGATTATACAGCTATACTGCTTCCATATTTAGACTGCTTATTGCACCCAAGTCAAGCTATCCAGGTGGCTGGCTGTGCAGTTTCTTGAGTTTTTAATCTTGGGTCTCAGTATGGGATGCTAGTGTTTTCAAGTAAATTACAACTGTCTCCTTCCATCTTTGTTTACCACAGATTATGTTTGAGGAGAGGACTAACATCATTTGTTTGTTTCCATGTCAGCCAGATCTTCATATAGTCTATCAGCTTTTTCTGTTCCAAACTCAGTGGAAATTACCTGAATGAAATAAAACTATGGAAAAAATATATAAAGCAGCACAATCCTAAAACATCCTACAATCTATTTGTTCACATTTTCAGAACTGGATATTTAGCAGCAGGGTTATAAATATCTTTTTTTTAATGTGCCAAAAATTCATGCTTAAAATACATGTTTAATTTTCCCAGTGTGTTTAGACCCTTATCTCCATTTTCAGTTTAGGTTTTCAGCTCATTAAAAGCTCCATGTGTCTACATCTTTCAATATGGGGCCAAAATAAGCACTCGACTTTAATTACTATTAAGCTGTGTTTCATGCCTCATTTTCCGCCAAATCACTCTCACAATGCAGCTGAAATATTTCAGCTGGTGTACTGCTCAACCTATACCTATACATCCTTTCTTACTCAATTTTAACTTGCACACCAAATTAATTCTTTCTACCTAATTACCTCTATAATGAGGTATCTTCTCAGACCAGGTAGAAAGGAATTCCTAAAAAGTCTTGAGTTTCCATTTACAGAAGTCTGTCAAAGCAAAATAAAACCTTTGCCTATGCAGAGAAGAGGAGAATGTAGAAACACTTTTGTGAAAGGTGATTGTCTCTGAAACCTTTTGTGATTGATACATAGTGAAGTGATCTGATCTAGTTAAGTGACAATGGTATAGCTTGAATTCCTTTTCAGCACAATTGTTTTGCTGAAATTCTTCATTTTAAAAAAAAAAATATTCTTTCAGGCTGGAGTTTCTTTCTAGTGTGAAAAAAGTGGTGTCAGTCACTGATTACTTTCCTGTTTTTTCCCTTGGAGTTGAATGATCAAAATGTTTTCTGTAATATACCCTCCTATGGGACCTGTGAAGGGACAGAAAGGATAATTAGCTCTCCCTGTTATTGGTATCATCCATGTATATCTGCTAAATAACTTACTCTTGAACTACCACAGGACCTTCTTGCCTGTCCAAGAAACTTTATTGAAGGGGAAATAAACTCATTTCAGCCATTTATTCTACAATTAAGATGTAAATTGTCCTTTTTCAGCATCTTGGTACTTCATAAGAAAAGTCAATGTCTTTTATTAAATCTGTTGACATTACTGAAAAATGAGTAAGCTTTGAGGGTCAGGAACCCAACTTTGTGCTCTTCCTACATGCCTGGAAGCATACCTGTGGGTTTTAACAAAAACACTAATAGGTGTAATAAAAGTTACTACCTTTTCCTATAAACTCTGCCTCATTTGTATTCTCAAGCTGTGGGTAGGCAGGCAGTATTGTCTAGTCAGCATGTTATTTCAGTTTGTGGTGTTCCCCGCACTTGCCCTGCTTCCTTTCTACTTTCAAGATTGTTTGTGCACCATGCTGCAAACCAAATCATGAAACAAGCAGACTTTAAAAAAACAAGTGGAAAACCTGTGGATTTTTATGTAGTTTTGTTACTGTTTTTGTGGGAAAAGGGGGTTGCTGATTGAGCTTACTGTGCAGCTCCACAAATAGGTGTCAAGGAAGAACTGGTGTGTGCTGGAATCAGTGAGAGCTGACAGGGAGCTGGGTCTGTCTTAATGTCTTAACAGTATTGCTGCTGGAGAAGATACACCATCAAACCCTTGCCATTGCTGTTACAAACACATTAATATTAACAGTCCAAAAGCATTAGCAGCTTCCTCTGAAAAATAGATCAGCTGCTTCTCTGACAAACAGACTTTCAAATAGAAGATAAACTTCTGCTTATCTCTTAATTTCCAGAATTTCAAAGAGGTCCTCGTAAGTCTTTAGATCTCTAGGGATACAGTGATTACAGTGTTTTATGTAGTTCAGCCTGTTTACAAGAGGAAACTAGCTTTTTGGCAGACTGAGACCACAGCTGGGCAAAACTCTAATTTAATTAATACAGAAATTTCATAACATATGCTAAAGAATAATTTCCATGCTATATGAAGGGCTTGTGTCCCATTGGCCTGTGAACACATGCAGCTTCACTTGCTTCTGTTTTCCATTGTTTCAGTTATATCAGGTATTTTAAAATAATTATTTTTATTATACGCTTGCCTTAAGAAAGTCACAAAATATAATTGGCTTACACGCAATATATTCTGGGATTCCAAACCATCTGGCTCCAAGCAATATGCAAAGGTAGACAGGTTTGTGTAGGATGTATTTGCATACCTACTGCAATAGAAATAAAGAGAGCTTATTTCCTTATTGGCTATTTCAGACAGCATAGGATGGAAATACTGCTAGTCTCTGTTGTTAATGACGTGGTCACGGAAAAATCTTTGGCTTTCATGACAATGTAGGCTAAAATCAGAAAGTTTCATTCTATGTTAACATAATTTTTAAAATCTTTAACAGTGGGAAAAGAATTTGTCAGGTCTGTTCAGAAAGCTTTATTGGCAGTGAAGAGTGTTCAGTAATCCAACAGCATCAGAACATGAATTTTAAAAAAGCAAAATAAAGTAAAAAGTGAGACACTATACAAAAGCATACAGTGCCTGCAAGCGTCTGTGGCAGAAAACACGGGAATAATAATGTTAAAGGAAGAAGAAAGGAAAGAGATTGTGAAAACCTAAAACATTAGGTCTATGAAAAACTCAAATTCAGAAGTGAAATGCCTAATCCTCCTTTACTATTTCTCCATCACTTGGAATGGAAATAAGAACTGAGATGGAATGGCATAGAAATCATAACTGGACAGAGTGGCCTGTTAAAATTGAAAACAAGAAAAAAGGAAAGGCAATGCTAATGTGTGTTTGTGTTATTAACATTATTAATTTCAATATTATAGCATGCATATGTTATTGACCCATGTTTTCAACTTACCTCATAAGAAAAGCTATTTAAAATGTTTGTCATGTTTATAAAAATACATTCTCTGCACAGACATAAGCAGGGAGGAAAAAACTGCAATCTTATATTTGGTTATGTTTTTCTTTTTTTAATGCTGGCCAGTGACAGATGATTCAGAGGTGCAGTAAGTTCTCTTAAGATATCTATCAAGTCCATTTATATGTTACTTTACAAAAAATGTCATGCTTAATTTCAGCAGCCCCTCTTTCAGTGCCATGAAGCACAACCAGACTATTCTGATTAGTTTAGCTTAGAGAACTATCCATGTTACTTCAAGTAATAAAACTGGTCTGTCATAATAGTGTCTGATGACTATGAATTCAACTGGTAGATTACAATCCAAATGAAACATTTTTAGTTACAAATTATTATCCATTTTGTTCTTTACATCTACTCTTCCTCTAGCTATGGGAAAAGCAAAAAATAAGAACTGATAATTTTTCAGTGTCACTTTCAGAATTATGGACATCTCAGC
The DNA here is from genome assembly GCF_929443795.1 of Astur gentilis. Classification (NCBI taxonomy): domain Eukaryota; kingdom Metazoa; phylum Chordata; class Aves; order Accipitriformes; family Accipitridae; genus Astur; species Astur gentilis. The sequence goes on from NW_026060787.1 coordinate 37,516, forward strand.
TGATTTACGTTGACTCTTTTCCTTTGTGAACTAATCAAACATTGTCCTTGCAAGCTAATATACTATATGTAATTCTAATCTTGCAGTATCCATTGCCTGGCTCTGGCTTTTACCAATCTGGACCATGTTTTTTTGGAAATAATATTTTAAATCTAGTGGGAACAAACTGCAGAGGCAGAATTAACTGAGAAGCAAACAGAAAGCAGAACCAGGAAAGGAAGATAGAAGCCTATGCTTTCTTTTTAAAGTATTCACTGTACATACTCACATATCTGTTTTGAAGTAAATGAGTGAAAGATAAATCAAAAGGGGTTGGCTGATTTGGTTTTCAAGCAACATACCTAAGCAGCTGAAGAAGCAAATGAGCTAGAGGGACAGAATATGAATATATATACCCTATTATCTCCAGAAAGCAAAAGTATTTACACTAATTTATTATACACAATCCTTTCAGGTTAAGTGTTTCAACTGCATTTGCCTTCTTTTTACACCTTTTCCTTTTGGGGAAAAAAAAAATATTACAGGAAACCATAAGCTGCTTCATCTATTCTGCAAGCAGAAAAAGACTGAAGTACGAGGGTGATTAACTGAAAATAATTTACCTTGCCTTAAAAAATCCAATTACATCGGGGCGGGGGGGGGGGGGGGGGCAGTTCTGAGGATGCAATCATGATGTTGTGGTTTAACCCAACAGGCAGCTAAACACCACATAGCTGTTTGCTCACACACACCCCCAGTGGGATAGGGGAGAGAATTGGAAAAAAGGTAAAACTCATCGGTTGAGATAAATACAGTTTAATAGGACAGAAAAGGAAGGGGGGGGGGGAAATAATAATGATGATAAAAGAATATAGAAAACGAGTGATGCACCGATGCCCAGCCAGTACCCGAGTAGTGGGCCACCACATCCCCCACACACACACTGCCCCAGTCAATTCCTCCCAGTTTTATTGTTCGGCATGACATCATATGGTATGGAATATCCCATTGGTCAGTTTGGGTCAGCTGTCTTGGCTGTGTCCCCTTCCAAGTTGTTGTGCACCCACAGCCTCCTCACTGGCAGGGCAGCATGAGAAGCTGAAAAATCCTTGCCTTAGTGTAAGCATGGCACAGCAACAACTAAAACATCAGTGTGTTATCAACATTATTCTCTTACTAAATCCAAAACATAGCACTATACCAACTACTAATAAGAAAATGAACTCTAGCCCAGCTGAAACCAGGACACAAGAGAAAGTAGAGCACTGCAAAGGTCAATGCTGGATAGCATAGTGCCCTTTATTCTCCTGACCAACTTAATAATAAGATGCTAGAAGGCATCAGGTTAAAAACAGCTTTATCTTACCTTGGACACACTTTGAGAAATTATATAAATTGAAAACATAACGGGATTTGTTTGGTCCTGGAAGAAGACCATGCTCATGTTTTGATAAATTTCCACAGCAGCATCCACAAAGTTTGTCACAGTCTGCTTTACTGGTTGAGCAAATTCTGCTGAGATCTTCAGGATAGTCTGTGTGCAAAGCAGAAGCAGAAGAATAAAACACACTCAGAATGCAATATGCAGGAGATTTACTTTTACTTTGATCCTCAAATACCTGCAGTCCCATTCTGTTATCATTTAAAGGAATCTCAGTTGAAAGATTTAATGTAACAGAAGACACACACGTTAACCACAAAAGTGTAGTAAATTAATTTAAGTGTTAATTAAAGAGTTATGTTAGTTCAGTTCAGGAATTTAACTGGAAGGTGCCTGCACTTAGTCTTCTAATTCATAGGCAGATATTTACATATGAAAGAGACTGGGTTGCAGGCAACAAATTAATGTCTGTGTCAAGAAGGAAAGGGCCTTGGGAAAGAGCACTTGTGTACTTTGCATTTCATCTTCTCCGAGCTTAAAAGCTGTCTATTGTCCAGATAATCTAGGCAAAGCACATAGATGCAAAAGCAGCCCAAGGACTAGGCAAATATGTGATGAGGTCCGCACTGACCCAGTGGAGAGATAGAGGTCAATTTCTTAGCCTTCTTCCTTATGTCCAGAATTCTCTCAAACTCTTGTTCCTTAGCACAGAATCTCCTTGGCTGAAAGATGCAAAAAGTTAGGACAGAAAAGAAGAAATGTGGAAAGAAGGGTTGAAACAAAAATAAATGTGAAGGATGAAGGGAAACAGAGACACTTCACTATCCCTCTGCAGCCTATCTTTAGCCGCAACAGCACTGGGGATCTCTGCTTTCCCAGAGACTCAGCATGTCACGGTGCTCGTTCTCGCAGAAACTTTTTCTGAAAAGGCAAACGTCTGGCTCCTTCTCCCAGAAGGAAGCTGCCAGCCCTGAAAGCTCTTGCAGGTCTGCACTATCCCTCTGCAGCCTAAATTTAGCCGCAACAGCACTGGGGATCTCTGCTTTCCCAGAGACTCAGCATGTCACGGTACTCGTTCTCGCCAGAACCTTTTTCTGAAAAGGCAAACGTCTGGCTCCTTCTCCCACAAGGAAACTGACAGCCCTGAAAGCTCATGCAGGTCTGCACTATCCCCCTGCAGCCTATCTTTAGCCACAACAGCACTGGGGATCTCTGCTTTCCCAGAGACTCAGCATGTCACGGTGCTCGTTCTCGGCAGAAACTTTTTCTGGAAAGGCAAACATCTTGCTCCTTCTCCCACAATGGAAGCTGCAAGCACCTGAAAGATCTTGCTGGTCTTCACCGTCCCCCTCCAGCCTATCCAAAGGCACAACAGCACTGGGGATCTCTGCTTTCCCAGGACTCAGCATGTCACGGTGCTCGTTCTCGGCAGAAACTTTTTCTGAAAAGGCAATCTTACGGCTCCTTCTCCCACAAGGAAGGTGCCAGCCCTGAAGGATCTTGCTGGTCTTCACCGTCCCCCTCCAGCCTATCCACAGGCACAACAGCACTGGGGATCTCTGCTTTCCCAGAGACTCAGCATGTCACGGTGCTCGTTCTCGGCAGAAACTTTTTCTGAAAAGGCAAACGTCTGGCTCCTTCTCCCACAAGGAAGGTGCCAGCCCTGAAAAATCTTGCTGGTCTTCACCGTCCCCCTGCAGCCTATCTTTAGCCGCAACAGCACTGGGGATCTCTGCTTTCCCAGAGACTCAGCATGTCACGGTGCTCGCTCTCGGCAGAGCCTTTTTCTGAAAAGGCAAACTTACAGCTCCTTCTCCCACAATGGAAGCTGCCAGCCCTGAAAGCTCTTGCAGGTCTGCACTATCCCCCTGCAGCCTATCTTTAGCCGCAACAGCACTGGGGATCTCTGCTTTCCCAGGACTCAGCATGTCACGGTGCTCGTTCTCGGCAGAAACTTTTTCTGAAAAGGCAATCTTACGGCTCCTTCTCCCACAAGGAAGGTGCCAGCCCTGAAGGATCTTGTTGGTCTTCACCGTCCCCCTCCAGCCTATCCACAGGCACAACAGTGCTGGGGATCTCTGCTTTCCCAGAGACTCAGCATGTCACGGTGCTCGTTCTCGGCATAAACATGTTTTTGAAAGGCAAAAGTCTGGCTCCTTCTCCCACAAGGAAGGTGCCAGCCCTGAAAGATCTTGCTGGTCTTCACCGTCCCCGTCCAGCCTATCCACAGGCAAAACAGCACTGGGGATCTCTGCTTTCCCAGAGACTCAGCATGTCACGGTACTCGTTCTTGGCAGAAACTTTTTCTGAAAAGGCAAACGTCCGGCTCCTTCTCCCACACGGAAGGTGCCAGCCCTAAAAGATCTTGCTGGTCTTCACCGTGCCCCTGCAGCCTATCTTTAGCCGCAACAGCACTGGAGATCTCTGCTTTCCCAGAGACTCAGCATGTCACGGTGCTCGTTCTCGGCAGAAACTTTTTCTGAAAAGGCAATCTTACGGCTCCTTCTCCCACAAGGAATGTGCCAGCCCTGAAAGATCTTGCTGGTCTTCACCGTCCCCCTCCAGCCTATCCACAGGCACAACAGCACTGGGGATCTCTGCTTTCCCAGAGACTCAGCATGTCACGGTGCTCGTTCTCGGCAGAAACTTTTTCTGAAAAGGCAAACGTCTGGCTCCTTCTCCCACACGGAAGGTGCCAGCCCTGAAAGCTCTTGCTGGTCTTCACCGTCTCCCTGCAGCCTATCTTTAGAAACAACAGCACTGGGGATCTCTGCTTTCCCACAGACTCAGCATGTCACGGTGCTCGCTCTCGGCAGAGCCTTTTTCTGAAAAGGCAAACTTACGGCTCCTTCTCCAACACGGAAGGTGCCAGCCCTGAAATATCTTGCTGGTCTTCACCGCCCCCCTGCAGCCTATCTTTAGCCGCAACAGCGCTGGGGATCTCTGCTTTCCCAGAGACTCAGCATGTCACGGTGCTTGTTCTCGGCAGAAACTTTTTCTGAAAAGGCAAACGTCTGGCTCCTTCTCCAGTGGGATGGGGGACAGAACGGGGGAAAAAAAAAAGTAAAACTTGTGAGGTAAGAACAGAAAAGATGATACTAATAATGATGTTGATAACACTAATAAAATGGCGATAGTAATAATAAAGACTGGAACATACCAGTGATGCACAGTGCAATTGCTTAGTTGGTCCCCAAGCAGTGATTCCCCCACTCCACTCCCCCCAGTTTATAGACTTCTACTCAGATTTTCAGTGAACTGAAAAGCTTTCATCCTTTTTTTGAGATATATTTATCTGATTCTGTATATTTGTCATCATCTTTCAATGTGTCAGAAAAAATATCTCTTTAAGACTCTACAAAGATATCTCTGATCCTAGCTACAGTGCCATGCCCTCCCTAGCTCAGGGTAATTTCAGCTACAGTATTGACAGATTTCTACTGAACATTAAAAAGACCAAAGACATAATATTTTGTATTTCCAAATCTCCTGTTTTCTAGAATCTAGGTGAGATGATTGATGTTTTTTGATATATACATAGAAGTGGAAGTGCTTTTATATCACAATCAGTTCCTTTCAGTTGTTAAAGTACAAACCAGTACTAGTAGTACTAGAAAATATTTATGTCAAGCAGTAAAAAAGCATGTAGATATTGAATTTTCAACATCATACATAAGAAATTGCATACCTGAGTTGACTATGGTCATTGCTGCAGCTGCATATGTATACTGTATATCCTTTCTTTGCCTTATTACCTATGTGGATGAACAGCTAATTTTGCCCATCTACTTACACAAGTGCCCAATTTCCTATGTAAACAGAATAATGCATGTGCAAAACAAACACTTGTTATCACTTTTTTCACTTGCAGCCTCAAATTGTGGTCCTTAGCATGATTCAACGTTCTTGAACTATTTTTGTCTTAATTTCAGATAATGACTTAGTAGAAAAAGGGTTTCAAATTCCATACAGAAATACTAGTTTCTTAGTAAGAGATAAATAAAACTTAGCAGGCATACAAACCATCTAAAACTACTGTTACATCATCACTTTTTAATTACATATGTGGACACGAACAGACTCTATCAAAGACATCAAAAAGCATTTTCATTTAGCTTGCCAAATTAAAAGCAGAAACATTTTCAAGGGAATGAGAAAAATGAAGACAGGTATTATTATGTGCTCCGACTTTTATCTCAGAAGGCAAATATCTGTGACACAGTAAACAAGAAGTAACAGTTAATAAAGAAGTGAATATGAGAAGGCTATAATTCTACCTGCTAAATTTGATAGAATTAATTTGCTTTCAAGACCAGTGCTAGAAGCAGAATGAAAACCAAGCCAAGAAACCTTTACATGGTATAGTGAAGGAATATGCAGATGCTTTGCAGAGTTTGTCTTAAAGGGCTGATACATCTGCTTCTTACAATTTAATTCTGTGTTACCTTGTGGTTTTGCTTTTCCACACTTTTTTTTTTTTTTCTGGCATTAGTAGATTTTTCATTTTTTAGGGTCTGATAATTAACAAAAAAACCCAGATTAACAGAGTTGATATTCTCATGGATGTAGCATCTCTTTGAAATACTTGGATAATGCCTGGGAACAAAAGCTATCCTTTTTCTCTGGACTAGTTTAGGATTTGGAACTACAAAACTCCAAAGTAACACAGTTGGCTAGTCATATTTCAAAAGGGAAAGGGACAGAATAGAAGAAAAAAAAAAAAAAAAGCAAAATTTTAAGATTTTAACCAAGGAGACAATTCATTGTGCATAAAAAATATCATTGGAAGAATCAAATATTCATGCATATACCCTAATAGAGTAAAAATATTGTCAAAAGTATTGTAATGTTGATGTCAAAAAAAATTGGTCATCTGTAAACAAGCATTGACTATCTGATGGTGAATGAACAAATCTTTTGCAACTCATATTGGGCTACAGTTTGCAAATCAAAAAGGATTTTATTTAGGAGAGATGCTCGAAAGCACTTGTTTTCATTTCAACAAATATATGAGTCTTAATCTTCAGCTTTGCAAAAGAGTTCAGAACTATATGCCCAGTTTTGGTTCGTAATTCTTAGTGTATAGGGAAAGTAACTAATATAAAATATGTAAGACAGGGCAGAAATAGAAGTTTAAGTGTCATACTCGGGTATCTATCTTTTAAAGTATTTGCTTAATGAAAAAAAGCAATTTCAGTGTAATGGAAATACAGACAAATTACAGGGCTTTTGATAAATACAAGATCATATAAAAAGGTATAAAATGCAACAAAGTAGATTTGGAGAAAGCACTTTCATATTTAAACAGAAATCTGGGAGACATATTTGAATAGAAGATCTGTCTCATCAGACAAATGTGCATTGCCCTAAATCTTTGCAGCTTTTTTTATATGTTACAGTAAATTCCTTTATATCACATCTCACTCTCCTCTTATTATCACAAGTTGCTGAATTTGTTTCCTGTGTTTGATACAATGCAAAGTAAAATCTATGAATCACAACTGGTCAGGATCGTAAAAAGATAATTTTTTTTCCCCCACAACTAAAAATTAATTAATTAAAATTATAGTTAATTAAAAATAGAAGTAATCTAGAATCTACAAAAATTGAAGGGAGTATGCACAACAATGATACTTCACTTTTGTGCCCTAATAACTATGAGATCAACATAGTGATTCATGGGAGATTCAGGACTCTATGAATTATAGAAAACTTTTCATAACTAGGTAGAATGCTGCTGCAGAGAGGATTTAGTACTATATTTGGTACTTCATAAGTTAACAAATATTTGTTAACTTAACAATTTGTAAAGATTTACTATTTCCTTCATTGTTAAAAAAGATCTTGAAAACCGTTATCTCAGTATACAAGTGTATAAAATTATGTCAAAGGAAAAACAGCAGTAGCTAAAAAATGTAGTCTGCTGTGAATTTCATACCTGACAAAGGAGAAAAAATCTTTTTATCCACTCATCAAGGCAACTTAGTGAATACAAAAGAAAGTGCAAAACATTGTATTAGGAAAAATGCCACATTCTGCAAACTAATGATGAATTGACTAGTAACACCTGGAGGGATAATTTTGAAAGTATGCTAAATAATAAGAGGTGATAGAGAAATTAGGAACAAGAATATGCTGAAAAGAGGTATGCAGAAAGTAGAGTTTGCAGGAACGCTTATGAACACAAAAAGGCAGAACAACCTTTGGCCATGTAAGATGTTAGGAGATGCACAGAAGATTAGGGAAAGAAAGCTTGTCAGATATCTTATGAATTCTGCAACATTTTTCAGATGGGAAAAATGGGGAATGAATGGGGTGAAGGTTTTGCAATGTCTGTTTTTCAACATATAGCAAATATCAATGAGGGAAGCAGCCATCTCAGACTCTCCAGAAATTATAAAAAATGTTCTCAGTGGAATTGCTGAAATCTTAAATGGCTAAAGAATTTAATCCCGGGCAATCAGCACCTTATATGTACTATGCATTCCTATTGACAAGACTCACAGACAGGCTGCAGTGGGTTAATGCTTTGAGAGAATTTGTTAGAGACATACAGGTGTGAAATTAGAAAGCTAGAGAAATGTAATGGAAGAATAAGTCTGCCTTAGCTATATTTTAAAAAAAATAAAAGCACTGTTCCAATCAAAAGAGTAGAAAATATAGACTAAATGGTGATAACATATTCGAAGTCAACACTGAGTGCTTTTAGTGTTTTCATGATGGTAGTAAGAGAGAGAACAGTTACCTTGGATTACAAGATTCACTTACCATTAGTATCATAGGTGGAAGCTATAACTGAATTTAGCATCAGTGTTGGCAGGTACAAAGACTGTGATAATTGAGGGGATTAGTACACCACCAATTCTGCAGCAGAATGTAGGAGATGTGTCTGTAAGAATGAAAAACTGTAATGACCTTGTACAAGTGACTGCGGTACTATGAGTGCCTTCTTCAGTGACTTGTGGTACCAGAAATAAATTGTGCAAATCTGTTCATTGACTTCCTCAATACAAGGAACAGATGCCTGGGCAGCCATGGGGGAAAAAATTTCAGGCATACAAATAAGCAGACAGCATTTCATTGTAAATACAGTGAAGGTATGAACTCAAGCAATTGTTGGTTGCTTCTGTTGCAGAGGTTGTACTGCTGCTATCTGCTCTGAAAAGACATGCAGATTATGCTACATGGTGGCTCTTTCAGTGAAAGCAAGAAGAAGATAATCAGCTGGGTGATGGCTAACACACTCAGTGGACAAGATAATAGCGGAGTTCAAAGAGAACAGCAGTATGGACTGTAACTGAAAACTGTGAGCTAGGAAAGCTGCTTACTGTTAGAAAGAGAAGACTCTGCATTTTGTGTTAGAAGATAAAAAATGGGAAATTTGTTTTTCATCTTGGAAAAGTGATGGACAGGGTATAATCTGAAGAAATGCTATCTGTTAATGTGAGAAATTTAACTTTTTAAAATATTTTTGGATAGGAGACTTCAAGAAGAGTACCTATGAGTTCACAGGTAGCATGAAAGAGTCTTGAGCTGTGTATGAGGACTACATGTCTACATTGAATGGAGTCTTAAGGTTAGAAAGCTCTTCGCTTTAAAAAGGTTTAAAACCAAAAACTTTGAGTGATATTAAGAATATTTCAAAGATACACAATCTTTGCTCATTAATCTATGACTCTGAGATCAGTAGTGATTGCAGGCCCTAGACTTCACTTATTACACCTTTGTCTCACTAGGTGCTTCAGTTTCATAGAGTAAGTACAATCCAGTGCACCTAATTTTAGACTTCAGAAAGTAAGTTGCCTTCTGTTAACCTGCTATCTTGAATCCTCCCCAGTCAATGAAGTAAGAAGGGTACCTCGCTAAGGTCGTTATCTGATAATAAACCAGGAAGAATATCTAAAACAGATGGAATAAAAGTGTAAAAGAAATGGAATAACATTGTGCCTAGAGAATAGTTGTCTTTCCTCCTTCTGCTTTCTTCCTCTCCCTCCTCTTACCATGAATCCTAGAAGCACAGCTCAGAGACTACACCTCAAACTTGATGCCACAATTGAGTGAAGTAATCCTGCCTGTTAGTAACTAACACTCACATATATGTATATATGTATGTATGTATGTATGTTTTGGAAATGAGGGAATTTTTATCTGTCACCTAAACTAAGGCTCAATAAAGAATATGCACTTGGAGTAAAGCATAAGCATTTTTATAACTTTCATGAGTTTTATTAATTTCAAAGAGAATGAATGCTTTCATGAGGTATAGAACAAAGTAGTTTCATCTACATTTCAGGGTAAATTCAAAAGATCCATATAATCCCATCTTTTGAGAAACACTTTTAAATTTTTTTCTACAAATATTCTAGTTTGCAACTGTGGAATTTTTAGTGCAATTGAATAATATACTATTTTAGGGCATTTTAAGTATGTGCTTACTTGCTTGAATATCCAGGATAAATAACAAAGAGTACCAAAACCACAGAAAACTTATGGGAGACACAGTTAAGAATTAAACTTAAAATCAGAAGGTAATTACTGAGAATTGCAAAGACAGTAATTATGAGTTGTTTGTGCAATTATATCACAGCATAAATGATCTTTCTTTTGTATATAACTGTATCACCACCAATTGAATACTGTCATCCCGTTCAGATGTCACTGATACCTATTAAAAAAAGTATAAAATTATGAAATTAATAACAAAGGAATCAGAGAATATGGATGTGTAAGCAAGGTAAGGTGGTGAGGGCAGGCAAAATTAGCACCTGATACATTAGTGAAAGTAAATATCAGCAGAAGAGCAGATCTTGAAAAAATGACAGTTTGCTATATGTCATGTCCTCTATTTCAGTACCCAGGCTTTAAAATGGGATAACAGTTCCCAGTTTTCCAGTGGATTGTCATTTATTCTTTGATAATAAAACACAGGTAAGTAACATGGTATATCTTTGAAAATCACAAAAATGGCAATGACCTGAAGGCCACTACAGTGTAGATTACATTTTGCATGACAATATAGCAAATGGAAACTTTTTAATCCTAATGCATCTTTCTATTTACCCCATAATACTATACGTGAGAACTACAAAAGCACAATTCTGATCTGACACAAACTTTGTGAAAACAAATTATAATGCATCATGAAAATTACATACTTGGTTCCATTGAACTTTTTACAGGCTCTCATAGAGCTAGCATCCATGAAACTGCAAGATGACAGTTTCTGGAAATAATCAATTTCCCAGTTTTATTGCATCCTGTATCATCTTTTCTGCAATAGATCTTTGGCCTTACCCCAGTGAAACTGACTTCAGTCTGCAACAGAGAGTAAATTTTATGAGTGTTCATACTAAGAACAATTTCATATTTGGTCATTTTTTAAAAAAGTAGAAGCTTTGGGATTTACCATTTTGAAAAACACTGACATGGTTTAAGCCCAGCTGGCAACAAACCACCACAAGGCTGCTCACTCACTTCTTTGGCCCTGGTGGGATGGGAAGGAGAAAATATAAAGAAAAGCTCGTGGGTTGAGACAAGGACAGGGAAGAACCACTCACTGATTATGGTCACGGGCAAAAAACAGACTCAACTTGGGGAAAAAACAAAACCAATTTAATTTACTACCAATAAAATCAAAACAGTATAACGAGAAGTAAAACCAGACTTTAGAACACCTTTCCCCCAGCCCTCCCTCCTTCCTGGACTCAACTCCACTCCCAAATTCTCTACCTCCACCCCACAGCAGCACAAGGGAACAGAGAATGGGAGTTCGGGTCAGCTCGCCACACCTTGTCTCTGCTATTCCTTCCTCCTCAGGGTGGAGGACTCCTCACTCTTCCCCTGCTCTCCCGTGGGGTCCCTCCCATGGCAGACTGTCGTCCATGAACTTCTCCAGCATTGGTCCTTCTCGCAGCCTGCAGTCCTCCAGGCACAGGCTGCTTCAGCACAGGCTTTCCCATGGAGTCACGGCCATCTTTGGGGGCATGGGGTCCTCCATGGGCTGCAGGTGGGCATCTGCTCCAGCACTCAGCTCCATGAGCTTCAGGGGGACAGCCCGCACCAGCGGCTGCAGGGGCATCACCTCCTCCAGCGCACTTCCTCTCCCTCCTTCTTCACTGACCATGGTATCTGCAGAGGTGTTTCTCTCACATCCCACTCCACTCTCTGCTGCAGGTTCCCCTTTTTGAGTAAGTTCTCGCAGAGGCAATACCACCGTAGCTGATGGGGTCAGCCTTGGCCAGCGGTGGGTCTGACTTGGAGCCGGGGGACCCTCTAGCAGCTTCTCACAGGACCGACCCCGTGACCCCTCCCCCGCTACCAAAACCCCACCACACAAACCCAATATAGATACTGACCACATTTTTGGTCTTGAGTGTTGAAATCCAGTTTCTCATATTTAGACCTAAAATGAAAGTGACTCAATTTTCTGAAGAGCTAAGCACCACCAAATCTTTAAGCCCATCACTTTGGCTGTAGTGGCTTAACAACCAGAAACCAAGGCATCATTAGGCATTTAACTTTTGTATATGAATTTAGGCATATTGTTCAAAACCTGTTACTGTTCTTACAAATATAAAGAAGTACACAGCATACGTAAACTAGGTAGAAGTATATATCTACACTTAGACTATGCAGATGAAATCTTAGCTTCTTCTAAGTCAACAGTAAAATCTCATCAATTGTTACACAGCTAAGACTTTGTGCATGGGTAATGTAGAATTAAGTATTTTAGCAGAATAAAGATATGTTTAGAAGAGACTGGTATTTCAAAGAGGCCTACAGGAATTATTTTTAAAATAAGCCTAAGGAATTAATTTTCTAAATATCACTAAAATATTTAGATATTTGATATTGATAACTGAAAATACCTGCCCAGCAGCACGTGCAATGAAAAATTGCAATCGATACCATTCTGAATACCCTTGTTCTTCCTCAAACTGCTGAAAAGCGCTTATTGAGTCAGAGCTTGTGCTCAAAACAAGCACTAGTGCAGCTGAGGCAGACACGTCTTCATATAGAGGTCCAAGTCCAATTCTCTATGAATCGTTTTCCAAGATTCTCTATTACAAACTCAGCAAGTAGAGATGCCACCAGAGAAAATAATGATGCAGTAGTATATAAATGTAGAAAAGCTGAGAGAAAACAACTGTACTTCAGTAGCAAATCCACTGCTTCTTGTATAATACCTGACAAAATCGGATGTATCCTATTTTTTCATCAAGGTACAAATAATAAATTTCAAGAATGAAAAGAAAAATCAGATATCTAGGGTACCTATCTGAAAATTTATCATATCTAGAAATAACTGCCTCAGTGTATCCACAAGCAGAAGAAAGAGCTCTCTGCAAGCTACTTATTCTAATAATATTATCTTTAGACTATAAATGCTTCAAGAAATTGAGGGCAGCTTCTAGAAGCTGGAACTGTTCCTTAACACAGGGTTGAACTACAAAAGAGAAGTCTTTCCAAGTAGTTTTGCTGAAGCCACGATTCCCACTGCATTCATAAGAAAAGACTAAAAGGCACTGGTGGTATTTAAATCTGCAAAAAGCCCAATTATTCCTCTTGGCAGGAAGTACAGACAGGAACCATCCTGCACATCTATGTTCCTTCTTAACAGCTATGAAGCTAGAAGATAGTCTGGCTCCACCTTAACACGCAGCTTGAATTAGCTCATAGAGAGCCCATGTCTCACTGTTTCAGAACTCCTATTTCATGATTCTTCTCACAGACAATTACTAGAGTTTTGGAGCAGGTAGAATTCAAGAGGAACTATAACTTTTGTGCAAGAACTTTACCACAGTTAATTTCTGAAACACGGTCAGTCTCAAGTCTCAGGAAGCTTTTGTCACATTTTCAGTTTTTTCTTCCTTGTGTTGCTCCACATGAAATGGTTCCAAATCATAGTCTCCCCAAGTTTCTGGATGAACATGAATTTCAAGGTACTTTATATATGAAACTACCATTATCTGTGCTATGAATTTGTAATCCATGCCATGTCAATAATCCAGCACACCTAGGTCATATTTATGACATGGTGTCTTCAAGCCATGGCACATCCAGTTTAAGAAGGCATTGCTTTTCAGTAGAGAGAATAATCAGTGAAAATAAAATTAAAAGCAGACAAAGGTTTAGGAAGTGCATGACTTTCAATAGGCAAAATACAAGTGCTATAAAACAAACAGCCTAAACAAACAACCTATTTCAAAAAGGCATTTAAATACATTCTTAAAGTAACTGCTAAGCTGAAGATACCTTTTAAGCATATCTATAAACATTCTTACACTCCACTCACATGTTGAAGTGCTAATCTGACTGGACTCAGGCCAGCAAATGGCAAATAGCTTAAAATCATGGATGCCTTAGAGGATACCATATCTTGGAAAAGTATTAATTGTGGTCCTACATATCAATATTTTTAAGTCTAAACTGTGGAAAAATATCTTTCTCCCCTACCTACAATACTGTTGTGAACCTCAGATATCTAATCTCTGACAATTGTCTTTGACCTGAGCCTACTGAAGGGTACCTTAAACCAAGCCAGCAGGCCCCTGGAGGCAGAACTCCATTCTGCATCTCTAATCTCTTCTCTCTGCCACAATGGTTTCAAGACACAGCATAATGCTAGACAGGAGTTTGTGTTACTTTTTCTCTAGAAGTAGCAGTGTATTAGATGCAAAACTCATGTCACAAGATCACTAAGGAGGCAGGATGGCAAGAAAATTAACTTGTTTTAATATGGGGACAGCTGCAAGGTTATATATTCTTATTTTTGTTTTGATGCGGATAAATCACTACACCACTGGAGAGAAACAAAGAGAAATATTGGGGAAAACAGGAGCAGAAGAACCTGGTCCATTCTAGAAAGTTCTTGTGTGACCTCCGAGAAAGTTGATTTAGTCAAATGTTACTTGATACTTGGCTTAAATTAATTCACCTCACATTAAAAAAGACCTGATTTTAAAAGGTGATGAATATTAATCAGGCATGGCAATAGATGGTGTGAGGAACTTGCAGAATTTCTGTCAGTGAAGATTACTAATAACAGCTTAAGTAAATGCCTGTAGGAAGAGATCGAGTCATCTCCAGCCCTGCTTTGGAACAGGAGATGTGCACCCAAGGTCCAAGAGCATTTTGTAAGGTTTATTTAAGTATCTTGACCTTAAAAAGTAATTTACATATATATGTATATATGTATGTATGTATGTATGTTTTGGAAATGAGGGAATTTTTATCTGTCACCTAAACTAAGGCTCAATAAAGAATATGCACTTGGAGTAAAGCATAAGCATTTTTATAACTTTCATGAGTTTTATTAATTTCAAAGAGAATGAATGCTTTCATGAGGTATAGAACAAAGTAGTTTCATCTACATTTCAGGGTAAATTCAAAAGATCCATATAATCCCATCTTTTGAGAAACACTTTTAAATTTTTTTCTACAAATATTCTAGTTTGCAGCTGTGGAATTTTTAGTGCAATTGAATAATATACTATTTTAGGGCATTTTAAGTATGTGTAATCCAAAATACTATTTTCTTAAAAGTTGTATTAACCTAACCTGCTTAAAATACTTCAAAGAAACCTGATACATGTGATCTGTCTCTGGCAGACTTGCAATTACAAAGTACATGATAGATCCTTGAGTTGCAACAGCCCAGTACTGCTCATGAGCAGCACTTGTTTTCTGTTACACTGCTTCTGCCTCTTGCAGCCTTGCCCTAATAGCACCTGATGTAACCTAAAAGGTCAGGTATTGGAATAGGCTGCCCAGGAAAGTGGTGGTGTCACCATCCCTGGAGGTGTTCAAAAAACATGTAGACGAGGCACTTCAGGACACGGTTTAGTGGGCATAGTGGTGTTGGGTTGACAGTTGGACTCAATGATCTTAAAGGTCTTTTCCAACCAAAACGAGTATATGATTCTATGAAAAGAAGTACATTTTTCACAGCATTTTTGCAGCATTTCTGCAACTAGGAACTGAACACTAGGAACAATGGAGAAAACTTTCTTCTCTCAATGCTCCAATAGCTACAGGACAGCTCATCTGGGTGTAACTCCCTAGTGGTCTGTAAAAGTTCTCTCATGCTGAAGTAGACCTCACTCCACTTCAGCTGCTGTCTAGCTCTTCTGTTTGCCACAGGTGGAAGCTTAAGACCAAGGGATATTCCTGTCTTGGATACTGTGCACTTTTATTACATAATAATAATAGAAACTTAAAAACAAGAGGTCTTTCTAGCATTTTGTGCCTTCAGAGCCACACAAGTTAATCCCAAGAAAAGGGACTAGTTAGCATTTATTCTACAGGCACTATCCCAGCAGATCATGAAAACTGAGTCTGACTCTGATCAAAAATTCCAACTGGAAGACAGGAAAGTATATAATATGTTCAGAATGTTTTAAAAATAATCAGTTGATGACTGCTAGTCAAGCAAAGCAACTTCTCAGCTCCGTTTTCTGAGCAGTGTGGAGATCTCAAAGTTCTTTTTAACTGCAGAGGGGCAGCACAAATTCTCAAAATGTCAATATGCCAGATTCTACCAGTTGAGAAATGCCTTCTATGGAGAAATCTACGCAAAATTATCTACAAATATGAATGATTTTCTGGGAAAGGGAAAGGTACTTAAGTCTTTAGGGCTCCCTTATTTATGTGGAGGCTACACACAAGCTGGCTACCTTTCTTGGTTGGAATGACTTTGTAGTGCAGACCGTTGGTCTATTAGGAGGTCAGCATAAGAGTTCTATAGCAAACAGCCATCTGTATATCATAAATACCACAAAAATGTCATGATTGCTCTTATTTTGTCAGAAGTCCCATGTGACCAATAAAATAAAGCTAGCAATGAACAAGCATGGCAAGAATAAAACTTACTGAGCCTAATAAAGCCACAAAATAAACATTACCATTAATACAAATAAACAAATAATATGAAACCGCAATTCAGATATACTCAAACTGCCTATACAGAAAGTTTGTGGTTTTGAACAGGCTTTACAAAATTAACAGCTTTTCTCTGTTCTGGGGAAGAGCCGTCTTACTGCATATCATAAGCTACTGTAGCCACAGACAAATAGTGGTTTTAATGACAACCATATCAGCATAATATTTAAAGCCTGAAATGTGACAATTTGAAAACATGAATAAAATACACTGTAAGAAAGCACTGTGTGCAATTCATGTCAATTTTCAAAGAGAGTTTTATTCTAACTAGTGGTATTAATGGGTCACATTTCCGAAAGCTGGATGATATTTCCTGTAGAAACAATTGTTTCCAGGAGAAACATGGAACCAAGAATCAGCACATCAATCATTTATTCTGATTTCTGACCAGGAACTGCAAGCATGTCTCCCGCATTTGATTCCTGCAGTGGGTTGATGAGTTCTTCGTTGTCCAGGACATTTCCACAAGAAACAAAAAACTGTCTGAGAATTTTGTCTTCAAGTTTTATATTCTTTTGGTCATCATTGGTGCGTAATGATTTGAGTTCTTGGATCTTCAACATCACTATGCATCAGATGCACAACATCACTAGGGAAAGATTTTAATTTCTGTTGGTTGCTTTGTCACTTGTGATCACTGCTTTCCTTTTCTTTAGTTCAGGGCTCCAGCAAGTCTCACTCTTTCCCACAAAAACTAAATCAGATTATTTTCTGTTTATGCACCTCTTAAGTGTCACAAAGAGATCACAACAGGGAGTCTCTCACCACCATCACTTGTTACTTCATCTTGGTGCTGTTGTAGAGCTCAAGCTCAGCCCAACTGGAAGCTTCATTTGACAGAGCGGTCAGCCCTTGACAGCTACAAAAGCATTGCACCTACTCCGTATTAGCAAATTTGCAGATGGAGTAGAAGCCATCCTTCTGATGCCAGAATTCTTAAACTTCCACCCCTTGCTGTAATAAGAGTGTCTATTTCCCAAACCAGTAAGTACAGACCCTACCTGCGCTGCACTCAGTACACTTAGGTTCAGGCTCTTGAAGCTGCAGACTCTTGGAGAAGACCTCTTTCTCATCATCTCTGATGCTGCATAGTCTGCTGACCTCCTCCGACAGCTTCTTTATTTGGCAACAAGGGCATACCTCCTGCAGCCTAGGAAGCCTTCACCCACTGCCCCAGCCTCAGCAAGAGGCCTCAGGCTGTCACGGAAGGCAGCATCCAACCTCCAGAGCTCCAATTGGCTCAACAGCTCAGATGCTGCAGGGACAGTTACTCCAACAGCTGTTGGGGACCATGCTCTGTGGTGCAGCAACACCATTGCTGAGGACACATGTGCTTTTCTAAGCCAAGTTGCTGACCCCCATTTTGCGCAGTCTGCTTTTTTGAAATACCTTCATTTATTTTTTATTTTTGTTTCAGTCTGATACATCTGAAAGGAATAATACAATTAAGATGAAGAAAATTTTATGTGGTGATTGTGGAATTATATATAAGAGAAACTATCAACTGCAACATATTATTAAAAATTGAAATACAAGAACAATAATATAAATTTATGGACAAAAAAATTCTTCCGGGAGAACAGGTCAGCCCAAATGAATCAAATTCTCAAGAGTGCACAGAAAGCTAGAATTGCTAAGATTATTTATCTTTAAGCCACTTTTAGATTCTTTGGGTTTTATCCAACAGTTTGCCTTCATAGAAAATAGAAGAATCATCACTAAAGTCAGGGAAATTATCATACTGCCACAATTATCAAAATTTCAATTATTAAAATGAGGGGGTTTTATCAGAAGAGTACATCACTTCTTTGTTAAGCATCACTTCTCTGTTAAGCCTTCTCAGATGATACAGCCTCTTTTGGCCTCCCTAAAATCTACAGGTTTTATCCTATGCTTTGGGATCTTCAACTTTCTTTATATTGCCTACATTTTCCTTTTTGCAGACTCAGGTCACCAAAATCATGTAACAGATCTAATCTGAAAAGAGAATTGGTTTGAGGGGAGTTCCACTGGACCATGGTTTCTGAAGTTAACACATTATGATAGTGGACACACTAAATGATGCAGTTAATTCTTCAAATGGACATAAAAGTAGTAGGAATTTGCATGCTACTTCTGAAATGATTTGTGCTTATGAACATACTACCCTAAGGCAAATCTTGTGCCTTTCTGCACATATGCAGAACTCTTAGCTTAATGTATTTTTCCATTAATATTGGAGACCCTCTAGATGCAACCTGGCAGAGAGGGGGAACATAGTGTTTCAGAACTCTTTGGTTGAAAGCACATACCATTCCTCTTCTAGGGCAGGTAATTTGATCCTAAGAAAATTTATATTAGCTGGGTTTTGGAATTCATAAGATGGAAAAAATACATCATAGAATTTTGTTCAGTTTGTTGAGCCACTTTTGTCACTCATCTAGTATTTTAAAAGTATGGTCCTGAAAATTCAGCTGTTTTTAATATCCACAGTTGAATTCACTTCACTGGACCTCTCCATTATGTTACAACATCTAAAGATCTGGGCTCACCTGACTTTTAGAAACTCTCAATACCCTGTGATGGGAGTCCAGCTTTTGACTAAATCAATTCGGCTTTTTTATACATCTCACCTGATCTGGAAGATCTCCCAATACGTTTATAAGACTGAAATCCAGACTTCCTGGAACCTCTACATTTTGGCATTTCTTGATACAGCAGCCTATCAGCTGAAAAATATTAGTTGTTAAACAAGATGTGTAGGTACTCCTTAGAGAGATTTGTAACAATAAACAGTTGAATACGAGTACATAGTGACTGAAAACTATTGCCATTGAAAGGCCATGAACAGGACTAGAAAATTACAAGCTTGACCTCATTTCAGAGAAGATATCTGGCTGAGACCGTATTATTAAGAACTAATAGCAGGCTGAGGAACATTAGGTAGATGGGTAGGACTGCTTAGTGTTGTACTGGGTCTGGCTGGGATGGAGTTCATTTTCTTTATAGCAGCCTATATGGTGCTGGTTTGGATTTGTGACTAAACCAGTGTCGATAACACACCAGTGTTTTGACTGTTGCTGACAAGTGATCTCGCACAGTGTCAAGGTTTTATCTTTTGGGTTTGGTTGTGTTGTTTGTTTCTTTTTCCCTACTCTGCCTCCACCCTGAGCAGGCTGGGGGAATTGGGAATGGACACAGCTGGGACAGCTGACCAAAGAGATATCCCATACCATATGACCTCATACACAATGAGCAATAAAAGCTGGGGGAAAGAAGAAAGGGGGAATGTTTGTGGTTATGGCATTTGTCTTCCCAAGTAACCATTGCACATGCTGAGGCCCTGCTTTCCAGGAAAGTGTCTAAACATCTTCCTGCCGATGGGAAGTAGTGAATAAATTCCTTGTTTTGCATTGCTTGTGCATGCAGCTTTGCTTCACCTATTAGACTGTTTTTATCTTTACCCATGAGTTTTCAGCTTTTGCTCTTCCAATTCTGTCCCCCATCCCACTGAAAGGTGGGAAGTGAGTGAGCTGCTGTGTGGAGCTTAGCTGCTGGCTGGGGTCAGCCCACCACATGTGGATATAATAATTCATTTTAAATGGATACAAACTGATCTTGGATACCTTTCACAAGAACATTCTAGAAAGAAAGAAAAGGAAGATTAATTTTACTTATAAGCTTCCTCTGTAGTGTTTTAAAAGCTCCATAATAGGCCACATAAGTGGCTGCTCTGAACACATTCAATTATTTTTTTTTTTTCTTTTTTCTTTTTTTTTTGATAACTGCTGTGGTACAGGTCACACAGTAGACAGTCAAAAGTTCAGTCACAAAACTAGTTTCATCTCTCCCCAAGGAAGCAGGTGAAGACAAAGAGTTGAAGAAGCAGTTTCTTAGTGTGGTTTGGAAAAAGAAACTAGAAACTGGATGTGATTCGTGTCCTCCTGATGCCACATGCTGGGTAGGCAGTGAAAGAGTGTGAGTTCGCTGCAGCCTGTCTAACAGGTAACGCCAGCGCAGAGACCATCATGTACTGTTTGCTGTTCATTCACTCCTTCCAAAAGTCTTTCCTTGGCTTTCATAACTCTGGCTTCTGTAGTTTCTCTTCTTCTGCCTCTTTGTCCTCCTCAGAAGGTTTCAAGAGGCTTTGTCACATTTTTCTCTCTCTGTAGTCTTGTCTCTGGGGATTGCCATCAGCAACACAAAATCAAACAGCACTGCTGTGCTGTCTTAAAATTAATCTTCTTCTTCCAAGTCTGTTTCCAGAATAACAGTGTTGAGCTCTGGTATTTTCTCACAGTTGCCTCATGGTCTGTTTGATAAAGCATCAGGCTTCGGGTTTTCTTTCCCAGTGTTCCCTCTCTGCTACTTACTTTGCCACTTCCTGTGGGGCCTACGTCCCATTGATCAGACCCTTAATCTGTATTTTCTCTCTGTCCTGGTTTCAGCTGGGTTAGAGTTAATTGTCTTCATAGTAGCTGGTACAGTGCTATGTTTTGAGTTCAGTAGGAGAAGAATGTTGATAAAACACTGATGTTTTAAGTTGTTGCTGTGAAATGTGTTCATCTGATTCGTGTCAATATAAACAATGCTAGGGCCACATAATAAAATGTGACGCTCACTGTCTTTAAGCATTTTGTTGGTCCTCGTATAACCACAGGCCAGGAGGAGAAAACCAGTTTTGTTGTTAACTGCACAGTGTTAAACAAGAGTTCCTAGGGGAGAACCGAGGATATTTAGCCTCAGAGATTGCAGTACTTAGGGTCTTGGTGGGCCATTTGTTGTATGCATTTGTTGAGGGGGAGTTGTCTGTTGTGAACTTGTTTGGTTTCTGGTGATGGCAGCTGGTGCTGTGCAAGGTGTCCAAGGTGTCAGTGCTGTGCAAGGTGTCAGCTGTTACACAGGATGTCTGCTGTCTGGCCCGAGCAGTGGGGAGCCTGGTCAGAGAGAAGTTTCTAGGAGAACTACTGCACCCACACAACCAGGAGGTGGAGTTTTTTGGAAAGACACGCCTAGTATGAATATGTAACTAATGTTAGATTATAAAAGAAGCTGTTTTGTTTTTCACAGCGCGCATCTTGGTAGAGCAGAAGCTCCTGGCGCGCCCAGCACTGTTTGCTTGCCTTTATTCATTTAATAAATTGTAAATTTTGATTGGAATCCTGTTTGAGACTAAATTCATTTATCACATTGCTAAGTAATGTTTAGTCTAAAGTCAAGGATTTTTCAGCTTCTGATGCCCAGCCAGCGAGAAAGCTGGAGGGGTCCAAGAAGTTGGGAGTGTACACAGCCAGGACAGCTGACCCAGACTTGCCAACAGGGTATTCCATACCATGTGATGTCACATCTAGTATAGGAACTGGAGGGAGTGGGGGTGGAGGGATCACCGCTCGGGAACTGACTGGGCGTTGATCGGCGGGGTGGTGAGCAATTGCACTGTGCATCATTTGTAT
Organism: Astur gentilis; assembly: GCF_929443795.1. Classification (NCBI taxonomy): domain Eukaryota; kingdom Metazoa; phylum Chordata; class Aves; order Accipitriformes; family Accipitridae; genus Astur; species Astur gentilis. The sequence continues at coordinate 59,248 of NW_026060787.1, forward strand.
ATTTCAATCCTTTTATTATTACTGCTGTCACTTTATTAGTGTTATCATTATCATTATTAGTTTCTTCTTTTTCTATTCTATTAAATGTTTCTTATCTCAACCCACAAGTTTTACTTCTTTTCCCAATTTTCTCCCCCATCCCACTGGGTGGGTAGGAGTTAGTGAGCAGCTGCGTGGTGCTTAGTTGCTGGCTGGGGTTAAACTGCAACACTCTTCAATATCGGACCTTTCTATAGATGCATATCTTATAAGGTATGCTTAAGTCTTTCAGATTCTTTATCCTTAACATCTCTAAAACAAGGCATTCTTTTTCTACTCGTACATTGAGTTTCTCATCTGGTACCTCAGCATTCTTTTCATGAGCTTGATGACTATGATCTCTAAGGACAGCAAAGGAAATTAATTGGCATTCCCATGCAAAACCAGGTAGAATTATGATGAAAAAGTGGTAGTAGAATTTTTAAACGCAATAATGTGTTTTCTGAATTTTTCAAAACCGCCTCGTTCTACTAACAAAATTTCCTGTGCTTATTTCCCACCCATATCAAAATTCGAATAGAATATAATGTCCTAAAGGGAAAACAGAACAAAACAAAAAGATATTGAGTCATGGTTCTGTCTAAGTTTTTCTCACATAAAATAATTTCTGTGCTTTATAAATTTCAAAAATTTTTGCCTGCTTTTTTGAAATACCTTCATTTATTTTTTATTTTTGTTTCAGTCTGATACATCTGAAAGGAATAATACAATTAAGATGAAGAAAATTTTATGTGGTGATTGTGGAATTATATATAAGAGAAACTATCAACTGCAACATATTATTAAAAATTGAAATACAAGAACAATAATATAAATTTATGGACAAAAAAATTCTTCCGGGAGAACAGGTCAGCCCAAATGAATCAAATTCTCAAGAGTGCACAGAAAGCTAGAATTGCTAAGATTATTTATCTTTAAGCCACTTTTAGATTCTTTGGGTTTTATCCAACAGTTTGCCTTCATAGAAAATAGAAGAATCATCACTAAAGTCAGGGAAATTATCATACTGCCACAATTATCAAAATTTCAATTATTAAAATGAGGGGGTTTTATCAGAAGAGTACATCACTTCTTTGTTAAGCATCACTTCTCTGTTAAGCCTTCTCAGATGATACAGCCTCTTTTGGCCTCCCTAAAATCTACAGGTTTTATCCTATGCTTTGGGATCTTCAACTTTCTTTATATTGCCTACATTTTCCTTTTTGCAGACTCAGGTCACCAAAATCATGTAACAGATCTAATCTGAAAAGAGAATTGGTTTGAGGGGAGTTCCACTGGACCATGGTTTCTGAAGTTAACACATTATGATAGTGGACACACTAAATGATGCAGTTAATTCTTCAAATGGACATAAAAGTAGTAGGAATTTGCATGCTACTTCTGAAATGATTTGTGCTTATGAACATACTACCCTAAGGCAAATCTTGTGCCTTTCTGCACATATGCAGAACTCTTAGCTTAATGTATTTTTCCATTAATATTGGAGACCCTCTAGATGCAACCTGGCAGAGAGGGGGAACATAGTGTTTCAGAACTCTTTGGTTGAAAGCACATACCATTCCTCTTCTAGGGCAGGTAATTTGATCCTAAGAAAATTTATATTAGCTGGGTTTTGGAATTCATAAGATGGAAAAAATACATCATAGAATTTTGTTCAGTTTGTTGAGCCACTTTTGTCACTCATCTAGTATTTTAAAAGTATGGTCCTGAAAATTCAGCTGTTTTTAATATCCACAGTTGAATTCACTTCACTGGACCTCTCCATTATGTTACAACATCTAAAGATCTGGGCTCACCTGACTTTTAGAAACTCTCAATACCCTGTGATGGGAGTCCAGCTTTTGACTAAATCAATTCGGCTTTTTTATACATCTCACCTGATCTGGAAGATCTCCCAATATGTTTATAAGACTGAAATCCAGACTTCCTGGAACCTCTACATTTTGGCATTTCTTGATACAGCAGCCTATCAGCTGAAAAATATTAGTTGTTAAACAAGATGTGTAGGTACTCCTTAGAGAGATTTGTAACAATAAACAGTTGAATACGAGTACATAGTGACTGAAAACTATTGCCATTGAAAGGCCATGAACAGGACTAGAAAATTACAAGCTTGACCTCATTTCAGAGAAGATATCTGGCTGAGACCGTATTATTAAGAACTAATAGCAGGCTGAGGAACATTAGGTAGATGGGTAGGACTGCTTAGTGTTGTACTGGGTCTGGCTGGGATGGAGTTCATTTTCTTTATAGCAGCCTATATGGTGCTGGTTTGGATTTGTGACTAAACCAGTGTCGATAACACACCAGTGTTTTGACTGTTGCTGACAAGTGATCTCGCACAGTGTCAAGGTTTTATCTTTTGGGTTTGGTTGTGTTGTTTGTTTCTTTTTCCCTACTCTGCCTCCACCCTGAGCAGGCTGGGGGAATTGGGAATGGACACAGCTGGGACAGCTGACCAAAGAGATATCCCATACCATATGACCTCATACACAATGAGCAATAAAAGCTGGGGGAAAGAAGAAAGGGGGAATGTTTGTGGTTATGGCATTTGTCTTCCCAAGTAACCATTGCACATGCTGAGGCCCTGCTTTCCAGGAAAGTGTCTAAACATCTTCCTGCCGATGGGAAGTAGTGAATAAATTCCTTGTTTTGCATTGCTTGTGCATGCAGCTTTGCTTCACCTATTAGACTGTTTTTATCTTTACCCATGAGTTTTCAGCTTTTGCTCTTCCAATTCTGTCCCCCATCCCACTGAAAGGTGGGAAGTGAGTGAGCTGCTGTGTGGAGCTTAGCTGCTGGCTGGGGTCAGCCCACCACATGTGGATATAATAATTCATTTTAAATGGATACAAACTGATCTTGGATACCTTTCACAAGAACATTCTAGAAAGAAAGAAAAGGAAGATTAATTTTACTTATAAGCTTCCTCTGTAGTGTTTTAAAAGCTCCATAATAGGCCACATAAGTGGCTGCTCTGAACACATTCAATTATTTTTTTTTTTTCTTTTTTCTTTTTTTTTTGATAACTGCTGTGGTACAGGTCACACAGTAGACAGTCAAAAGTTCAGTCACAAAACTAGTTTCATCTCTCCCCAAGGAAGCAGGTGAAGACAAAGAGTTGAAGAAGCAGTTTCTTAGTGTGGTTTGGAAAAAGAAACTAGAAACTGGATGTGATTCGTGTCCTCCTGATGCCACATGCTGGGTAGGCAGTGAAAGAGTGTGAGTTCGCTGCAGCCTGTCTAACAGGTAACGCCAGCGCAGAGACCATCATGTACTGTTTGCTGTTCATTCACTCCTTCCAAAAGTCTTTCCTTGGCTTTCATAACTCTGGCTTCTGTAGTTTCTCTTCTTCTGCCTCTTTGTCCTCCTCAGAAGGTTTCAAGAGGCTTTGTCACATTTTTCTCTCTCTGTAGTCTTGTCTCTGGGGATTGCCATCAGCAACACAAAATCAAACAGCACTGCTGTGCTGTCTTAAAATTAATCTTCTTCTTCCAAGTCTGTTTCCAGAATAACAGTGTTGAGCTCTGGTATTTTCTCACAGTTGCCTCATGGTCTGTTTGATAAAGCATCAGGCTTCGGGTTTTCTTTCCCAGTGTTCCCTCTCTGCTACTTACTTTGCCACTTCCTGTGGGGCCTACGTCCCATTGATCAGACCCTTAATCTGTATTTTCTCTCTGTCCTGGTTTCAGCTGGGTTAGAGTTAATTGTCTTCATAGTAGCTGGTACAGTGCTATGTTTTGAGTTCAGTAGGAGAAGAATGTTGATAAAACACTGATGTTTTAAGTTGTTGCTGTGAAATGTGTTCATCTGATTCGTGTCAATATAAACAATGCTAGGGCCACATAATAAAATGTGACGCTCACTGTCTTTAAGCATTTTGTTGGTCCTCGTATAACCACAGGCCAGGAGGAGAAAACCAGTTTTGTTGTTAACTGCACAGTGTTAAACAAGAGTTCCTAGGGGAGAACCGAGGATATTTAGCCTCAGAGATTGCAGTACTTAGGGTCTTGGTGGGCCATTTGTTGTATGCATTTGTTGAGGGGGAGTTGTCTGTTGTGAACTTGTTTGGTTTCTGGTGATGGCAGCTGGTGCTGTGCAAGGTGTCCAAGGTGTCAGTGCTGTGCAAGGTGTCAGCTGTTACACAGGATGTCTGCTGTCTGGCCCGAGCAGTGGGGAGCCTGGTCAGAGAGAAGTTTCTAGGAGAACTACTGCACCCACACAACCAGGAGGTGGAGTTTTTTGGAAAGACACGCCTAGTATGAATATGTAACTAATGTTAGATTATAAAAGAAGCTGTTTTGTTTTTCACAGCGCGCATCTTGGTAGAGCAGAAGCTCCTGGCGCGCCCAGCACTGTTTGCTTGCCTTTATTCATTTAATAAATTGTAAATTTTGATTGGAATCCTGTTTGAGACTAAATTCATTTATCACATTGCTAAGTAATGTTTAGTCTAAAGTCAAGGATTTTTCAGCTTCTGATGCCCAGCCAGCGAGAAAGCTGGAGGGGTCCAAGAAGTTGGGAGTGTACACAGCCAGGACAGCTGACCCAGACTTGCCAACAGGGTATTCCATACCATGTGATGTCACATCTAGTATAGGAACTGGAGGGAGTGGGGGTGGAGGGATCACCGCTCGGGAACTGACTGGGCGTTGATCGGCGGGGTGGTGAGCAATTGCACTGTGCATCATTTGTATATTTCAATCCTTTTATTATTACTGCTGTCACTTTATTAGTGTTATCATTATCATTATTAGTTTCTTCTTTTTCTATTCTATTAAATGTTTCTTATCTCAACCCACAAGTTTTACTTCTTTTCCCAATTTTCTCCCCCATCCCACTGGGTGGGTAGGAGTTAGTGAGCAGCTGCGTGGTGCTTAGTTGCTGGCTGGGGTTAAACTGCAACACTCTTCAATATCGGACCTTTCTATAGATGCATATCTTATAAGGTATGCTTAAGTCTTTCAGATTCTTTATCCTTAACATCTCTAAAACAAGGCATTCTTTTTCTACTCGTACATTGAGTTTCTCATCTGGTACCTCAGCATTCTTTTCATGAGCTTGATGACTATGATCTCTAAGGACAGCAAAGGAAATTAATTGGCATTCCCATGCAAAACCAGGTAGAATTATGATGAAAAAGTGGTAGTAGAATTTTTAAACGCAATAATGTGTTTTCTGAATTTTTCAAAACCGCCTCGTTCTACTAACAAAATTTCCTGTGCTTATTTCCCACCCATATCAAAATTCGAATAGAATATAATGTCCTAAAGGGAAAACAGAACAAAACAAAAAGATATTGAGTCATGGTTCTGTCTAAGTTTTTCTCACATAAAATAATTTCTGTGCTTTATAAATTTCAAAAATTTTTGCCTGCTTTTTTGAAATACCTTCATTTATTTTTTATTTTTGTTTCAGTCTGATACATCTGAAAGGAATAATACAATTAAGATGAAGAAAATTTTATGTGGTGATTGTGGAATTATATATAAGAGAAACTATCAACTGCAACATATTATTAAAAATTGAAATACAAGAACAATAATATAAATTTATGGACAAAAAAATTCTTCCGGGAGAACAGGTCAGCCCAAATGAATCAAATTCTCAAGAGTGCACAGAAAGCTAGAATTGCTAAGATTATTTATCTTTAAGCCACTTTTAGATTCTTTGGGTTTTATCCAACAGTTTGCCTTCATAGAAAATAGAAGAATCATCACTAAAGTCAGGGAAATTATCATACTGCCACAATTATCAAAATTTCAATTATTAAAATGAGGGGGTTTTATCAGAAGAGTACATCACTTCTTTGTTAAGCATCACTTCTCTGTTAAGCCTTCTCAGATGATACAGCCTCTTTTGGCCTCCCTAAAATCTACAGGTTTTATCCTATGCTTTGGGATCTTCAACTTTCTTTATATTGCCTACATTTTCCTTTTTGCAGACTCAGGTCACCAAAATCATGTAACAGATCTAATCTGAAAAGAGAATTGGTTTGAGGGGAGTTCCACTGGACCATGGTTTCTGAAGTTAACACATTATGATAGTGGACACACTAAATGATGCAGTTAATTCTTCAAATGGACATAAAAGTAGTAGGAATTTGCATGCTACTTCTGAAATGATTTGTGCTTATGAACATACTACCCTAAGGCAAATCTTGTGCCTTTCTGCACATATGCAGAACTCTTAGCTTAATGTATTTTTCCATTAATATTGGAGACCCTCTAGATGCAACCTGGCAGAGAGGGGGAACATAGTGTTTCAGAACTCTTTGGTTGAAAGCACATACCATTCCTCTTCTAGGGCAGGTAATTTGATCCTAAGAAAATTTATATTAGCTGGGTTTTGGAATTCATAAGATGGAAAAAATACATCATAGAATTTTGTTCAGTTTGTTGAGCCACTTTTGTCACTCATCTAGTATTTTAAAAGTATGGTCCTGAAAATTCAGCTGTTTTTAATATCCACAGTTGAATTCACTTCACTGGACCTCTCCATTATGTTACAACATCTAAAGATCTGGGCTCACCTGACTTTTAGAAACTCTCAATACCCTGTGATGGGAGTCCAGCTTTTGACTAAATCAATTCGGCTTTTTTATACATCTCACCTGATCTGGAAGATCTCCCAATACGTTTATAAGACTGAAATCCAGACTTCCTGGAACCTCTACATTTTGGCATTTCTTGATACAGCAGCCTATCAGCTGAAAAATATTAGTTGTTAAACAAGATGTGTAGGTACTCCTTAGAGAGATTTGTAACAATAAACAGTTGAATACGAGTACATAGTGACTGAAAACTATTGCCATTGAAAGGCCATGAACAGGACTAGAAAATTACAAGCTTGACCTCATTTCAGAGAAGATATCTGGCTGAGACCGTATTATTAAGAACTAATAGCAGGCTGAGGAACATTAGGTAGATGGGTAGGACTGCTTAGTGTTGTACTGGGTCTGGCTGGGATGGAGTTCATTTTCTTTATAGCAGCCTATATGGTGCTGGTTTGGATTTGTGACTAAACCAGTGTCGATAACACACCAGTGTTTTGACTGTTGCTGACAAGTGATCTCGCACAGTGTCAAGGTTTTATCTTTTGGGTTTGGTTGTGTTGTTTGTTTCTTTTTCCCTACTCTGCCTCCACCCTGAGCAGGCTGGGGGAATTGGGAATGGACACAGCTGGGACAGCTGACCAAAGAGATATCCCATACCATATGACCTCATACACAATGAGCAATAAAAGCTGGGGGAAAGAAGAAAGGGGGAATGTTTGTGGTTATGGCATTTGTCTTCCCAAGTAACCATTGCACATGCTGAGGCCCTGCTTTCCAGGAAAGTGTCTAAACATCTTCCTGCCGATGGGAAGTAGTGAATAAATTCCTTGTTTTGCATTGCTTGTGCATGCAGCTTTGCTTCACCTATTAGACTGTTTTTATCTTTACCCATGAGTTTTCAGCTTTTGCTCTTCCAATTCTGTCCCCCATCCCACTGAAAGGTGGGAAGTGAGTGAGCTGCTGTGTGGAGCTTAGCTGCTGGCTGGGGTCAGCCCACCACATGTGGATATAATAATTCATTTTAAATGGATACAAACTGATCTTGGATACCTTTCACAAGAACATTCTAGAAAGAAAGAAAAGGAAGATTAATTTTACTTATAAGCTTCCTCTGTAGTGTTTTAAAAGCTCCATAATAGGCCACATAAGTGGCTGCTCTGAACACATTCAATTATGATATTTGAAATTTCATCTTCAAAATTATTCATGCTCTCCTCTCATCAAACCTGCCCACCTCCAGCACAGCTATAAGCTCTCCAGCTCAAGTCAGGTGAGCTTGAGTGAGAGTGGTGGTTCTTGGTAACTAACTGAAAAATACAAGGTTTGGATTATTTTCTAAGAGATTTTTTTCCCCTGCTTAACTCCTTTTGTATTCTCTATTTCCCTAATGTTTATTCCCGATCTCATTAGTAGGTTAGTGAAGGGCACTGTTGACTGGCAGTTTTCCCTTACTTGTTATGGAGAAGGAGAGACATACTTGAGCCAATATATACATTTAATCTCCTCTTCACAGTCCTAGCAGTTTCATTCAGTCCCTAATATACAACAATATTTGCTGAGGGGATCCAGAAGAAGTTGCAAAACTGTTGGCTGTTGGATTTCTCAAATACAGTAGTGTATATTTTTAAAAAGGGTAAGGGCCAGTAAAGTACAACACCAGTGAATTCTTGGTGTCATGCATGCCATTTTACCATTGACTGGGTATTCCAGATATCATAGGACTGCCTGATGCTGAGCACTTACAGCCATATGTGAGCATGGCCAGCTAGCTCTATGCTGGCAGTATGAAAATGAAAGTTTCAGTTTTCTGGCTTAAAGAAAAAAAGATCACCAAGTCTTGCTTTCTCTTCAAGACTTTTCTCATACTGGCCTTGGAATGCTTTTTTCTGATCCTTCACCTGTCTCAGCTTCATCTGTTCATCTTAAAGGTTAGGCACTGTAGCATTAAGTTCAGCCTAAGACGGCAGAGCAAACATTTGGGATGAGATATCCCAGACCATTGACTTGATACTTAGAATTTGTTAATAGGGGTGACAGGTCACATATACAAACAGTATATGTAATTAGGAGCCTCATGCCAAGTGAAATAAATCTGCCCTCAGTCAAATGGCTGTAATATCGACAGTTTCTGTCCTGTCTGTAAAACAGACATAATGTTCTCATAATGACAGATGTCTTTTCTCATGCTTGTATTTGTCAAGGTGGTTTTTTCAATAGCTTATTGAAATTTGGCATAGAGGTAAGGGAGAAAGTCTCTTCTGGACCACAGATCTTCAGAAGCTTATCCTGAGATCATTTTGTCCACCCAGCCTGGAAAAACTAGCTCACAATGTCACTGCAAATACACGGGTGGATTGCTGTGGTGATTCTGTCCCAATCATAAAGCTCCTCCATGGCTCCTCATGCAGGCTCTTACTCTGTACAAATGGGATACATGAGGCTTAGAACCAGAATCAGCTTCTCTAGCTGGAGAAGCCAGCAGCCCAGGGATGGGGTCCAGGGCATGGAGAAAAAGCAGAGGTGAGAATGTCTGTGTTTGACTGTGACCTGCTTCATTGAAGAATGACAGATCTGTACTTGCTCATGCAGGCTTGAGTAAATGCTATCTTAGCCTTCAATGTGACCATGCTGCTAAATTACACAACTAAATGTAATAATTCATCTTTTAATGACTAAAAAGTCATGAAGTCATGGAAGAAATAAATCACATGTAAGATACATGGAGTACCTGTGCAGCATTAAATTTTTGTCTTATTTGATCAACTTCTTTGAGTATCTGACAGAAAAAATTCATAGCTCTCACCCACATACACATGGACCTGCATGTTTTTTAAATCCTTTCTACTTTTTCAGGTACAAAATCTGGTTTATTGATGTATCTCTGCAGCTTTTGACAATATTTGAGGCTTTACATTTTCTTTATCCTATTCTAAAAGCTTTCTAAGAAAATCAGCATATCCAAGAATTTGGATAAGAGGCTTAAGAGATGAAATTAAAAACCCACTGATATAAAATTAGAAAACAATGTTTTAACTAAAACAGGCTTGCATATTTTGAGTGATTTCATGTATAGTGCTTTGAAGTGATTTACCACAACAAATACTTGATAAAGACAATGGGCCTTTTTTTTTTTTTTTTTTTTTTTTAATTATTTTACTGTAGATATAATATAAATTTGCTAAAATTGCCTCTCTGCTTTAGGACACCTGAAAGCTGAGGAGCAGCCCTCCTCCTGAGGAAAATGGAGGTTAGTATATGCAGCAAGAGAACAGATGTGCAAGCAGGGAAAGATTTCAGACATTACTGCTTCATAAAAGCATGAACTGAAGTACAGTCATCACCTCTCTAGTTTTAATTAATCAATGCAGACATTTCAAGGGCAAAATTCCAAAATTGCTAGCTCACTAGCAGAATGGGCCTTAATGGCTTTCTGATACTGAAATTTCAGGCAAGTCACAACAGGTTTGAACTCTCAAGACAGTCTGCTAACCAAAGAACTGGACTTTCCTTTTAATTCCAAAAATTTCATGAATGTCTAATCATGCTTGCCACAAACAGAAAATAAACAAGCCCTCTTCATACTAAAAATTATGCATTTAGCCTTTCTTATAAGTTCTTGAAGACATTTTAAAAACTTAATAGGTTTATGTGAAAACAAAAGTCCATCCAAATAACATTGGCCAAATAATGAGAAATTGCTAACACAGTAAACAGTGTAAACAAATAACTCAGTCAAATTAAATACCACAGTTGTTGTATTTAAAAACACTTGCAGTATGTAGTTTATGAACAGGTAAACTAAAAAAGTATACCGAATTTCAAGAAACGAAACCCCCTACTGCTACACGTGTTTAAAAAAGGGTCTTTTATTTTCTCTGGTTTCTGTTGTTCTCAGTTTTGTAAAATGTGTATTATTTACAATATCATCAACTAGAAGTTATGCCTGCACTTTGTTTTTTAATGACACTTCCCTGACAGAAGAGGTTTCCTTATCTCTCAGATGCTGGTTGTAATTTTTTCCTAAGACATTCTGTCAGTACAGTCCCAAATGACTGCTGATTTAGAGCAAGAAAGTGGAGCTGAGTGCACACAGATCAAAGTGTGAGACTATTTGAAAATGCTATGTGTGAAAATTAATCAATATATGACAAACCAAAATGTAGCAGACATCAATGCATGTCATAGACATTTAATTTTTTTTTAGATTACTCTATCTTCTTGTTCCTATTTAGTCCTAGAAATTAGAAAGGAAGGTAAGCCACAAAGTTGGCAGCTTGTTCTGAATGTCTGTGAAGTTCAGAAAGCCTGCATATCTGAGTGAGGCCAGTTAGATGTGCTGTCAATACTAAATTTCTTTTAAGTTCAAAGGTATTCTTCACAGGGTTTTTGGTCCAGGAACATCCATTCATAAATGAACAGAGCATGGTGAAAAAAATCCATCTTTCATTTTAAATGGCTAGTGGGTATTTTGCTTGAGGAAAAATAAATATAGGATGAGTAATTTTTGCTATGAAAGGTGTTGATAGACACAAGCAGCACACTAAATGTAAGGGTGATTGGCGAATAGGAAAGACAGGAAAGCAGTAAGAAATGTTGAACAGCTTGTTTGGCATTTAAAAGAATACAAATAGCTTACATCACCGTCATGACAGGTGGTTTCATAAAAACTCCAATTTCAGAAATGCATGCTTTCTCTAAGGAGTCAAAAGCCATATTTACAGATTCTAAAGCTGAGAGAACTTCATCCAGGTTTCTCAAAGAATCTTTAGCTATTGCTCGAGTCTCTTCTGCTTTCACTTTAGCAATAGCTTCATCTTCCTGAACAACACAACAAACCTGAAATTAAATGTGCAGTCAAGATTTCTCAAAATGCAGTATTTTTTAGAAGAGTTTATTCTTCACTGTTAATGTTCACTGCTTCACTTAGAGTGTACAGAGAGAGACGGGAAACAATTATTTATTTCCTTCCACATGCACAGCAGCAGCCACTAGAGAATTAGAAACAGAACCATAGAACTCCCCAGGTTGGAAGGGACGTCACCTAGACCACCCTTTCATGGGAAAGGGAGCCTGGATGAAGTTATCTAGCACCCCATCCAGTTGCATCTTGAAAGCCTCCAGTGATGGGGAGGGACTCTACCACATCCCTTGGGAGGTTGTTCCAGTGATTAATTGTTCTCACTGTAAAAAATTGCTGTCTTTTATCAAGATGAAACTTTTCCTGCTGCAGCTTGCACCCATTGCCCTTTGTCTTCTCCATATGGTGCCTTGTGAAGAAAGAACCTCCATCCTCCTTGCAGCCACCCACTAAGCACTGAAAAACTGAGATGAGGATTAGGATAGAATGTTGTTATTTCACAGCATTAGCAGCTGTCATTCTTGTTAGCTGGTGGGCAATACCAAAAGTAAATTTTGCTGTATACTTTAGGCAAGCATGTGTCCTTGCATATAAGACCATGGAAATAGAAGAGAGCAACATTACATAAAACAAAAAAGGTACAAGTTATGAATTTCAGGATCATATTAGCAAGATGACAATATTTAGTTGTTATATGCTGGACAATGTAAAAGAATTACCCTTAGCTGGTCTTATAACTTTCTCCTATGTATCCTTTTTTTCATACTCAGTCTGACTCGACACAGGTGAATTTCCACAAGCTTGGGGTTAGCCAGTCAAATCCCCACTACACAGACACACAAAAATAAGAGATGTAGGTAAGGGCTAGTTGAAAAAACAAACAAACAAACAAACAAAACCCAAACAAACAAACAAAAGAAAGCTATGGATTTTTTAAAAACAAATCTACATATTGTAAATAGCTTTTTCTTGTTGTAAATTATTTCTTGTTATTTCTGGTTATTCCCAAACTCAAAGAGCCTAGCAAGTAGCAACTTGGGCTGAATGCAAAAAGAGGCACACAGGAGAGAGCTGTACGATCCTTTACAGAAGAAAATTCCTCTACTTCGTTTTTCAATATGTAACAATTTCCTATGCTCAACTTGATAATTTTATCTTGCTGATGAATAATCTATATGATATCACTTCAAATGACCTTGTTCTTTTAAGTATCTGTAGCATCCTGTCACCACTGCACATTGCAGCTAAGATTTTAATGAGTTTGAATGTCCTGGTTAGGATAGACCCCACTGTCCCCAATATAACAGCTGTGAAGGATATGCAAGCCAAGCCAAGTCCTGTGTACCTCACTGCCAGTTCTGCTCTGACAGCATTTCTTTACCGGCAGCGCCAGCAAAGAACACATGTGAAATCTTTTTGAAAGCAGCATTCTAAAGTCTGTCATCCTTTCACAGGAACAGTCATGCTGATGAAAACAGCAGCACAGAAAAAGGTGATATGATATCTAGCTGTCTTTCCCTTCCAGACTCCCATGCCAATGCTTAATCTTGTATTGTTGGCTTTCTTTTCTACTGTGTCACATAAAGAAAAACTATTGCCCAGAATTACTGATCCTTAAATATAAAATTTCTGCTGTTAGCTATTGAGCAGTAACGTGTTATCTCATATATAATCCAAGACAGTACTTCATAGCTGATCAGCATTTTCTTGATCCACCTTTAGTTTTTTCCACCGAGGCCTCAAGATCTACTAATTTCTTTTTGAGGACTGTCTTTAAAGCTGAAAGACTTAATTTCATTTTATCTACAAGCTGTTTGTTTCAATAATTTGGATAAACAACAGTTCACAGCCCTGTTCCTGAAATATAAGAAACTTATGAGTGAGAATACTTCAAAAACCTCAGATTTTTTGCAGTTGCTGGTCCCAAATATTTTAAAATTTATTTTTGTAACCTTACCAGCTATAACAGTTGCATGGTATGTAATAATTTCTGATTTCTGTAATAGCCTGCTATTATAAAGCTCAGATTTATTTAATAGAGTTTTAATTGGCAAACAGACATCACAATATATTTATTTTAGTATTCATTCTGTTAAATGTTTTATCATGACTGATACTAGACATATCTTCACGTGAGGTTCAAAAAGTCAAAGTTGAATTCATCTGGAATTAGAACTCTCATTTGGAATTCAAACTTCTGCTCTAGCATTGTACTTTGTGTTTTATACCATAACACAAACATAACAGGAAACAAAATGGGTAATATTTTCTACTTTTATTTACTGATGATGAAAAACGATATGTCACATAACAACTTGTCAAAACTCGTTGTCATAATTGCTGATGTATTGTTTATAGGTACATCTTTTCAAACTGCAGCAAAGCAATCGAAGAACAGTACAAAAACTGGAGAGAAAGCAAACAGAATTATATTCAGAAAATTACACTTACAAAAAAAAATATGCTTCTTTTTCTCCCCCAGTATTCTCAAGTAGAGCTTCATTAATCCTAAATATGAAGTGGATATTGTATAATATTGTAATCAGAGTTCTGTTTAAAATGAAATTGCCATTTCAGTAACACTCATATGGATATCCACCTATTATGAATAGTTTCTCTTTTATATAATCACTTCCAAGATCAATATTCAACAAAAATGTCCTGGATACAGAAAGAAGTGCTTCTCTTGGAGATTGCAGGGAGGAAAACTTATCTCAAAAGCAACTCTTCTCATGTACATAAGCTCAAAGAATATTTGGGTTTCATGAAAGCTCCTAAAGAGGGCAAAATTCAGAATGCAAAATACTACTGTTGGAGAAATATTTTTTTTTTGAGAGAGATTCCTATTAATCAGCTTGCAAGAAATTAAAGTCAAAAATATGATGTGCTACATAATTCTGGCTGACATCTTGGGGCCAAATATTTATTTATTCTGCTATTAACACAAGCGTGTACATATAATTCTTGTTGTTTGCTATTTTGACACCACAAACATTGCTGGATCACAGTAACCCCAAATCTGCATGAACCAATCTATTGCACAGCAGACCTCAAAGGGTGGAAATATTTGATGTTATGCATGAAAAGTCTCTCCTGTAGGACAAATAACATACACAGAACAAATAAACTGGATTAAGAAAGGATTAAAATATCTGCTCAAAAGTAAACAGAAATGTCCACAGTCAAAATAGGGTGGTAATAATTAGAACTTCTACTCAAATGCAACCTTGTCCAGCCATATACTGCAAGGAGCAGTAAAATGTTGGCTCATTACCTAACAAGCTGTTTTTTCATTTTCAGCATTTACAAGTGCCACAAGTGAATGAATAGCTAAAAAAAAATAATTCTACTGTTCATCACTTAATTCACAAAAATTGTGCAGAGTAAACCCTTAGCTGACAATATTTGATCGCAATTTTTCATGTCCAGAAGATAATTGTCACCACTTGTTGACAAAGACAGGAATGACAGGTAAAGTAGTTCTATAGTTCTCTAATATTAAAAGATAATAGGTGAAATGAAAACATCAGCTGCACACTTCCCATCATGACTGAGATAGCCATGGCAAGTTTCTTCTAATATTGTTTGCTTGCTAGAATGTCAGAACCATGAAAATTATGGTTGACCACCTCTGAGAGAATGCTCAACTCCTTTCAAACTTCAGTGAGCACAGATTTTTTTAAGAAGTCAATTATCTCTTCTGTGAGTGATTATTTAGATGTGGCAAAACAATTTATATGATTTCTATGCAGGACAAACAAAATCTTTCATCTCCAACACAAATGTGGTCTGTCAAAAATTACCTTAGTTCTCAACCTGTATCAATAATTCATTCAATAAATATAAATTAAATGAAGAATCCTGTCTGTCCTTTCAAGTATTTTTAAAGAAAGGTGTGGAAAGTACTTCTGGAATGAACTATTCCTGTCATGCGTTGTGCCTTATAATAATAATGTGCATTCAGATGAAATAATCATATTTGGAGACATTATCATGGAGGACCAAACATCAGAAGTAGAAACTCATCTTTTTGCATGAACTCAAGAACTGGTCTAACAATTCTTTTAATAAGAAAGATATTCACACAGACATTCCTATATGCTTTAATGATCTAACAGAGTTTTAAATAACAGTGACCATAAATCTGATCATTTTATATATGTTTATTGGTATATTTGCAATATATATTAAGAGCAGTTTAAGCTCTAGCCCTACTTTTTAAAAAACAGTGTAACCCCTAGTTTAAAACCCCAGTTCTCTGGATCCTGAATTTAATGACCTTTGACTTCACAGTGTGCCACAGTCTGGCTTCTATCAGATATTTCTCACAGGACAGGATGAATCTTCCTCTGGAATGTATTTTTTCTCTTGACTGATTATGACATGGTAATATAGAGGGGAGGCAGATATTTCTTATCTGGACAGCTAAATTTAAATGAGGTTAATCTCACCAAAATGCCTGGCATGTAGCCTGGCTCATGTTGACAGTCTGCCCACACTCAGAAATTGTTACCAAAAGGAAATAATTAATAATTGTTTCTGGCATAGCAAAAAGATTACAGGTTATGTTTCCAAAACTATTAGAATCAAAAACCTCAGCTGAAGAAAAAAACATGTGTGTGGTTCCATTTCCATTACTACTGGAACTGTACTCTATTAAATCAAGTAGCAATGTGGATTTTATCTTGATCAGCCCTGTGCCACTGGTTGCATGATTCAGAGTTGATATGCAGAGGTTGTCAGCCTTAGTGCACTGAACGTACTACTTTAAATGTTTTGAAATGTTTAAATGTTTGAATTCTCAGAGGGAATTTATACCAGCCTACTACATTTCAGTGCATTGCTGTGGTAGTTTTTATTTTGTAGAATAAGCTATAAAGTTCCTACTGTGAACGAAAGCTTCACAAAATAGGAAATGGAAAGTTTACTAAGGATTTCAACCAGCCTAGTCTCTTGAATATTAAATGAGAGAACACATTGTGGCATACTTACTTGGTGCTTCTGCTCTTAGTCTGAGGGTTTTACTAGGTTTTTTGTTTAAGCATTGCAAAAAAGTTTTTAAACATGAAGACCAACAAACTTTGTAATGAGGTCCTTGTTCTTCTTCCAAACATTTTTCCTGACATTTAAACCCCCAGAAGAAGAAACAAACAAATAAGTACATGGGTAGGATACATACTTAATATGGTTTATGAAAATAAAAGATATTTCTTTGCTAAATAATGATTTGGGAGCTTAATTCCACAAAAAAGGGTGACATGAATTGAGCTTGTGTAACCATTTTAGTCTCCTTCAATGTGACGTTTCCGAATAAATCTGCTTGTACAAGTTAGTTTCCTCTAAAGAAAAGTATTTTGATTCAGAACTTTTCCTTTTGGGTTTAAGGACAAATTATATTGAACTTTGTTTAATCCAAAGGTTGTTTTCTGTCTTCTCTGCTATTCAAAATACATTGTTGTGGAGTTTGCAGGAGAAAATTCTAGAGAAGGCTGAAGCAAAAGGAGAAACATGGAGAAGCAGATTGTAGCATATCAGCTTTTCTTTAGTATCCTTGAGATGTGGCCATATTTAGCTACTTCCCTATGTTTCTTAACAATCTTTCTATGGCAAAGCCTGCCTTGACAAAATTAGCAATGCTTCGTAGGTCAGATTTCTACATCATTTTTCCACACAGTTTCCCCCTCACCATCTCTGCATGCCTTTTCCTGGGGATGCTGCATGTCCTTGAATACACTGGTCAGGGGTCAAGATGTCTAGATCTCACTGACTCCATCCAGATTAACTGAGGTGTCTCTGCAACATGCACTTTTGTGTCCAGAGAATCAAGAAATGTGTTTTGGATTCATAGAGTGACCCTTCACTTAACATTTATTAGGCAGAGATGATTATCTTGCGTTCCTTGTTTCATGTTACCTCTCCAGCTGACAGCTCTTCTACATAAAAAACACTTACTAGTTTTTGGGTTTGTTCCCTCCAACTTTTTTAAATAGAATCTCTGGTCATTCAGTGCCATTCTATGCAATTTAAGTAGTTCGCTGCACAATGTGTGATTAAGTGTAGTTTGTGCCCAGAGGGCCATTGAGAAAAGCTGTAAAGTCCCTGAACTTTGCATTTGGTTAAGCTGTTACAGTAGCTAACATTTTTTGAGAATTTACAGCACTTTAGGGGTGAGACCTGTGCTGTACTCTTGGAAGATTAGGCTGTGAAGAAAGATTCTTAACACATTGCCTATAGTACCTTACAGACCAGATCATGACTTTAGTACAACATTACAAACCAGATCATGACTTTTCAGTTCCAAACTTCTTTCTTAAGTCCCCTGTTTTGAGTTACTCACTGCTTACATAAATTGTAGCTTGTTTTATCTGCACATTCTTACAAGACATTTACCTACATTTATATACACATACATGCAGAGATATATAAAGCTGTATCTGATTTTAAGGACAGTCCTTTGACTTTTTGTCTTTGTTCCCTTTTCAAAACTTTTTTTTTTATTTTTCACTTTTTTAATTCCTCTGTGAAGAGATGGATATTTGGACCTTCTAGCTGCTTTTTCTTCTTCACTTAAGAACACTACTTCTCACAAGGTAAACTGAGTTAACTCACTTTACTAACACTTCAGTAATAATGGCAGAGCCATTAAGTTTCAGAAGTTCAGGCTTTCCAAATTATTAGTAATCCTTCCTCTGATGAGGCCAGAAAATAATTCGATTTTGGCAGTAAACCTAAATGACCTCTCCGAAATACTTATTTATCTACTGAACTCCTGTCACTAAAATCAGGATATAAATATTCTGTCCAGACCTGACAGAGCACTTTTTCATCAAAAAACCTAGACTGTGTCTTTTCAGTTATAAAGCAAATGTAATACCCTCTTCTTCTCAAGTGAGATAAATAAAAGATGGATATAAGATACTTATTAGTATTTTGCATTTATTTGTTTCAAACTAATTATCTTGATTTCCATGGGAAATGTCATCTGCTGTAATACAGTCCTGGTATTTCTATTTCTCTTGCTTTAAGCCTGATAGCTGCCTGTCTAATTCAGCCTTTTCAAATACATTAGGGAATTCCAGAGAACAAAGAATATTTATATCTTTCAAGAACTCCCCTATAACAAAGTACAGGCAAGATTGTACATACATTTGATTACCACTTGCAACAATAGAAACAGAGAAAGCAGTCACAAAAATTGATATTACCAGCATATATACTACACATTATATAACATATGGAAGAAGATTAAAAAAAAAAAAAAAAAGCTGTTAAACATTAGAAAAGCATTTCAAACTATTAAAAGGGAGAAAAAAACAACCAACCACAACACAAAAAACCACAAACCCACATAAAAAACCCACTTTCTTCACAGTTTCCTTTTTATGTCCACAAGTCATAAAGTCAGAAAGACTCATAGCTTTCATATTAAGAGAGTATTGCTCATGGAGTGCCTTCAGCATGCAAAAGCACTGATAGGATTCAAAGACACAAAGCCACAGGAGCTTTAAAATGTGCATAAAAGCAAATTTAGACTGGAAATGAAAAGAGATTCTGGAAGACTTGAACAGAATAATGGTCACTAAAACCTTACTGATTGTACAAAATATTAGAGAAGCTGAAAGGACCTATTGACTTTGATATGAATAATCGCCACAGATAACTGCTACCCATAAAGATAATTTTATGGGTAGGTAGTATCCTAGGTTTATTTTTAAAACAAGTCAGAACTCCTGGGAAGGATGTGTACTCTGTATTGCAAGCCATGATTATACAGCTATACTGCTTCCATATTTAGACTGCTTATTGCACCCAAGTCAAGCTATCCAGGTGGCTGGCTGTGCAGTTTCTTGAGTTTTTAATCTTGGGTCTCAGTATGGGATGCTAGTGTTTTCAAGTAAATTACAACTGTCTCCTTCCATCTTTGTTTACCACAGATTATGTTTGAGGAGAGGACTAACATCATTTGTTTGTTTCCATGTCAGCCAGATCTTCATATAGTCTATCAGCTTTTTCTGTTCCAAACTCAGTGGAAATTACCTGAATGAAATAAAACTATGGAAAAAATATATAAAGCAGCACAATCCTAAAACATCCTACAATCTATTTGTTCACATTTTCAGAACTGGATATTTAGCAGCAGGGTTATAAATATCTTTTTTTTAATGTGCCAAAAATTCATGCTTAAAATACATGTTTAATTTTCCCAGTGTGTTTAGACCCTTATCTCCATTTTCAGTTTAGGTTTTCAGCTCATTAAAAGCTCCATGTGTCTACATCTTTCAATATGGGGCCAAAATAAGCACTCGACTTTAATTACTATTAAGCTGTGTTTCATGCCTCATTTTCCGCCAAATCACTCTCACAATGCAGCTGAAATATTTCAGCTGGTGTACTGCTCAACCTATACCTATACATCCTTTCTTACTCAATTTTAACTTGCACACCAAATTAATTCTTTCTACCTAATTACCTCTATAATGAGGTATCTTCTCAGACCAGGTAGAAAGGAATTCCTAAAAAGTCTTGAGTTTCCATTTACAGAAGTCTGTCAAAGCAAAATAAAACCTTTGCCTATGCAGAGAAGAGGAGAATGTAGAAACACTTTTGTGAAAGGTGATTGTCTCTGAAACCTTTTGTGATTGATACATAGTGAAGTGATCTGATCTAGTTAAGTGACAATGGTATAGCTTGAATTCCTTTTCAGCACAATTGTTTTGCTGAAATTCTTCATTTTAAAAAAAAAAATATTCTTTCAGGCTGGAGTTTCTTTCTAGTGTGAAAAAAGTGGTGTCAGTCACTGATTACTTTCCTGTTTTTTCCCTTGGAGTTGAATGATCAAAATGTTTTCTGTAATATACCCTCCTATGGGACCTGTGAAGGGACAGAAAGGATAATTAGCTCTCCCTGTTATTGGTATCATCCATGTATATCTGCTAAATAACTTACTCTTGAACTACCACAGGACCTTCTTGCCTGTCCAAGAAACTTTATTGAAGGGGAAATAAACTCATTTCAGCCATTTATTCTACAATTAAGATGTAAATTGTCCTTTTTCAGCATCTTGGTACTTCATAAGAAAAGGCAATGTCTTTTATTAAATCTGTTGACATTACTGAAAAATGAGTAAGCTTTGAGGGTCAGGAACCCAACTTTGTGCTCTTCCTACATGCCTGGAAGCATACCTGTGGGTTTTAACAAAAACACTAATAGGTGTAATAAAAGTTACTACCTTTTCCTATAAACTCTGCCTCATTTGTATTCTCAAGCTGTGGGTAGGCAGGCAGTATTGTCTAGTCAGCATGTTATTTCAGTTTGTGGTGTTCCCCGCACTTGCCCTGCTTCCTTTCTACTTTCAAGATTGTTTGTGCACCATGCTGCAAACCAAATCATGAAACAAGCAGACTTTAAAAAAACAAGTGGAAAACCTGTGGATTTTTATGTAGTTTTGTTACTGTTTTTGTGGGAAAAGGGGGTTGCTGATTGAGCTTACTGTGCAGCTCCACAAATAGGTGTCAAGGAAGAACTGGTGTGTGCTGGAATCAGTGAGAGCTGACAGGGAGCTGGGTCTGTCTTAATGTCTTAACAGTATTGCTGCTGGAGAAGATACACCATCAAACCCTTGCCATTGCTGTTACAAACACATTAATATTAACAGTCCAAAAGCATTAGCAGCTTCCTCTGAAAAATAGATCAGCTGCTTCTCTGACAAACAGACTTTCAAATAGAAGATAAACTTCTGCTTATCTCTTAATTTCCAGAATTTCAAAGAGGTCCTCGTAAGTCTTTAGATCTCTAGGGATACAGTGATTACAGTGTTTTATGTAGTTCAGCCTGTTTACAAGAGGAAACTAGCTTTTTGGCAGACTGAGACCACAGCTGGGCAAAACTCTAATTTAATTAATACAGAAATTTCATAACATATGCTAAAGAATAATTTCCATGCTATATGAAGGGCTTGTGTCCCATTGGCCTGTGAACACATGCAGCTTCACTTGCTTCTGTTTTCCATTGTTTCAGTTATATCAGGTATTTTAAAATAATTATTTTTATTATACGCTTGCCTTAAGAAAGTCACAAAATATAATTGGCTTACACGCAATATATTCTGGGATTCCAAACCATCTGGCTCCAAGCAATATGCAAAGGTAGACAGGTTTGTGTAGGATGTATTTGCATACCTACTGCAATAGAAATAAAGAGAGCTTATTTCCTTATTGGCTATTTCAGACAGCATAGGATGGAAATACTGCTAGTCTCTGTTGTTAATGACGTGGTCACGGAAAAATCTTTGGCTTTCATGACAATGTAGGCTAAAATCAGAAAGTTTCATTCTATGTTAACATAATTTTTAAAATCTTTAACAGTGGGAAAAGAATTTGTCAGGTCTGTTCAGAAAGCTTTATTGGCAGTGAAGAGTGTTCAGTAATCCAACAGCATCAGAACATGAATTTTAAAAAAGCAAAATAAAGTAAAAAGTGAGACACTATACAAAAGCATACAGTGCCTGCAAGCGTCTGTGGCAGAAAACACGGGAATAATAATGTTAAAGGAAGAAGAAAGGAAAGAGATTGTGAAAACCTAAAACATTAGGTCTATGAAAAACTCAAATTCAGAAGTGAAATGCCTAATCCTCCTTTACTATTTCTCCATCACTTGGAATGGAAATAAGAACTGAGATGGAATGGCATAGAAATCATAACTGGACAGAGTGGCCTGTTAAAATTGAAAACAAGAAAAAAGGAAAGGCAATGCTAATGTGTGTTTGTGTTATTAACATTATTAATTTCAATATTATAGCATGCATATGTTATTGACCCATGTTTTCAACTTACCTCATAAGAAAAGCTATTTAAAATGTTTGTCATGTTTATAAAAATACATTCTCTGCACAGACATAAGCAGGGAGGAAAAAACTGCAATCTTATATTTGGTTATGTTTTTCTTTTTTTAATGCTGGCCAGTGACAGATGATTCAGAGGTGCAGTAAGTTCTCTTAAGATATCTATCAAGTCCATTTATATGTTACTTTACAAAAAATGTCATGCTTAATTTCAGCAGCCCCTCTTTCAGTGCCATGAAGCACAACCAGACTATTCTGATTAGTTTAGCTTAGAGAACTATCCATGTTACTTCAAGTAATAAAACTGGTCTGTCATAATAGTGTCTGATGACTATGAATTCAACTGGTAGATTACAATCCAAATGAAACATTTTTAGTTACAAATTATTATCCATTTTGTTCTTTACATCTACTCTTCCTCTAGCTATGGGAAAAGCAAAAAATAAGAACTGATAATTTTTCAGTGTCACTTTCAGAATTATGGACATCTCAGCTGATTTACGTTGACTCTTTTCCTTTGTGAACTAATCAAACATTGTCCTTGCAAGCTAATATACTATATGTAATTCTAATCTTGCAGTATCCATTGCCTGGCTCTGGCTTTTACCAATCTGGACCATGTTTTTTTGGAAATAATATTTTAAATCTAGTGGGAACAAACTGCAGAGGCAGAATTAACTGAGAAGCAAACAGAAAGCAGAACCAGGAAAGGAAGATAGAAGCCTATGCTTTCTTTTTAAAGTATTCACTGTACATACTCACATATCTGTTTTGAAGTAAATGAGTGAAAGATAAATCAAAAGGGGTTGGCTGATTTGGTTTTCAAGCAACATACATTAGATACCTAAGCAGCTGAAGAAGCAAATGAGCTAGAGGGACAGAATATGAATATATATACCCTATTATCTCCAGAAAGCAAAAGTATTTACACTAATTTATTATACACAATCCTTTCAGGTTAAGTGTTTCAACTGCATTTGCCTTCTTTTTACACCTTTTCCTTTTGGGGAAAAAAAAAATATTACAGGAAACCATAAGCTGCTTCATCTATTCTGCAAGCAGAAAAAGACTGAAGTACGAGGGTGATTAACTGAAAATAATTTACCTTGCCTTAAAAAATCCAATTACATCGGGGCGGGGGGGGGGGGGGGGGGCAGTTCTGAGGATGCAATCATGATGTTGTGGTTTAACCCAACAGGCAGCTAAACACCACATAGCTGTTTGCTCACACACACCCCCAGTGGGATAGGGGAGAGAATTGGAAAAAAGGTAAAACTCATCGGTTGAGATAAATACAGTTTAATAGGACAGAAAAGGAAGGGGGGGGGGGGGGGGAAATAATAATGATGATAAAAGAATATAGAAAACGAGTGATGCACCGATGCCCAGCCAGTACCCGAGTAGTGGGCCACCACATCCCCCACACACACACTGCCCCAGTCAATTCCTCCCAGTTTTATTGTTCAGCATGACATCATATGGTATGGAATATCCCATTGGTCAGTTTGGGTCAGCTGTCTTGGCTGTGTCCCCTTCCAAGTTGTTGTGCACCCACAGCCTCCTCACTGGCAGGGCAGCATGAGAAGCTGAAAAATCCTTGCCTTAGTGTAAGCATGGCACAGCAACAACTAAAACATCAGTGTGTTATCAACATTATTCTCTTACTAAATCCAAAACATAGCACTATACCAACTACTAATAAGAAAATGAACTCTAGCCCAGCTGAAACCAGGACACAAGAGAAAGTAGAGCACTGCAAAGGTCAATGCTGGATAGCATAGTGCCCTTTATTCTCCTGACCAACTTAATAATAAGATGCTAGAAGGCATCAGGTTAAAAACAGCTTTATCTTACCTTGGACACACTTTGAGAAATTATATAAATTGAAAACATAACGGGATTTGTTTGGTCCTGGAAGAAGACCATGCTCATGTTTTGATAAATTTCCACAGCAGCATCCACAAAGTTTGTCACAGTCTGCTTTACTGGTTGAGCAAATTCTGCTGAGATCTTCAGGATAGTCTGTGTGCAAAGCAGAAGCAGAAGAATAAAACACACTCAGAATGCAATATGCAGGAGATTTACTTTTACTTTGATCCTCAAATACCTGCAGTCCCATTCTGTTATCATTTAAAGGAATCTCAGTTGAAAGATTTAATGTAACAGAAGACACACACGTTAACCACAAAAGTGTAGTAAATTAATTTAAGTGTTAATTAAAGAGTTATGTTAGTTCAGTTCAGGAATTTAACTGGAAGGTGCCTGCACTTAGTCTTCTAATTCATAGGCAGATATTTACATATGAAAGAGACTGGGTTGCAGGCAACAAATTAATGTCTGTGTCAAGAAGGAAAGGGCCTTGGGAAAGAGCACTTGTGTACTTTGCATTTCATCTTCTCCGAGCTTAAAAGCTGTCTATTGTCCAGATAATCTAGGCAAAGCACATAGATGCAAAAGCAGCCAAAGGACTAGGCAAATATGTGATGAGGTCCGCACTGACCCAGTGGAGAGATAGAGGTCAATTTCTTAGCCTTCTTCCTTATGTCCAGAATTCTCTCATACTCTTGTTCCTTAGCACAGAATCTCCTTGGCTGAAAGATGCAAAAAGTTAGGACAGAAAAGAAGAAATGTGGAAAGAAGGGTTGAAACAAAAATAAATGTGAGGGATGAAGGGAAACAGAGACACTTCACTATCCCTCTGCAGCCTATCTTTAGCCGCAACAGCACTGGGGATCTCTGCTTTCCCAGAGACTCAGCAGCACACGGAGCTCGTTCTCGGCAGAGCCTTTTTCTGAAAAGGCAAACTTACGGCTCCTTCTCCCACAATGGAAGCTGCCAGCCCTGAAAGATCTTGCTGGTCTTAACCGTCCCCCTCCAGCCTATCCACAGGCACAACAGCACTGGGGATCTCTGCTTTCCCAGAGACTCAGCATGTCACGGTGCTCGTTCTCGGCAGAAACTTTTTCTGAAAAGGCAAACGTCCGGCTCCTTCTCCCACAAGGAATGTACCAGCCCTGAGAGCTCTTGCAGGTCTGCACCATCCCTCTGCAGCCTAAATTTAGCCGCAACAGCACTGGGGATCTCTGCTTTCCCAGAGACTCAGCATGTCACGGTACTCGCTCTCGGCAGAGCCTTTTTCTGAGAAGGCAATCTTACGGCTCCTTCTCCCACAATGGAGGCTGCCAGCCCTGAAAGATCTTGCTGGTCTTAACCGTCCCCCTGCAGCCTATCCACAGGCACAACAGCACTGGGGATCTCTGCTTTCCCAGAGACTCAGCATGTCACGGTGCTCGTCCTCGGCAGAAACTTTTTCTGAGAAGGCCAACGTCTGGCTCCTTCTCCCACAAGGAATGTACCAGCCCTGAGAGCTCTTGCAGGTCTGCACCATCCCTCTGCAGCCTAAATTTAGCCGCAACAGCACTGGGGATCTCTGCTTTCCCAGAGACTCAGCATGTCACGGTGCTCGCTCTCGGCAGAGCCTTTTTCTGAGAAGGCAATCTTACGGCTCCTTCTCCCACAATGGAAGCTTCCAGCCCTGAAAGATCTTGCTGGTCTTAACCGCCCCCCTCCAGCCTATCCACAGGCACAACAGCACTGGGGATCTCTGCTTTCCCAGAGACTCAGCATGTCACGGTGCTCGTTCTCGGCAGAAACTTTTTCTG
The DNA here is from genome assembly GCF_929443795.1 of Astur gentilis. NCBI lineage: Eukaryota > Metazoa > Chordata > Aves > Accipitriformes > Accipitridae > Astur > Astur gentilis. The sequence continues at coordinate 85,203 of NW_026060787.1, forward strand.
AAAAGGCAAACGTCCGGCTCCTTCTCCCACAGGGAAGCTGCGAGCTCTGAGAGCTCTTGCAGGTCTGCACCATCCCTCTGCAGCCTAAATTTAGCCGCAACAGCACTGGGGATCTCTGCTTTCCCAGAGACTCAGCATGTGACGGTGCTC
>NW_026060788.1:10000-22500 GCF_929443795.1 Astur gentilis
TTGTGCCTGTGAATAGGCTGCAGGGGGACGGTGAAGACCAGCAACAGCTTTCAGGGCTGCCACCTTCCGTGTGGGACAAGGAGCTGGACATGTGCCTTCTCGGAAGCAGGCTCCGCCGAGGACGAGAGCCATGAGATGTTCCTCCTCTGGGCAAGCCCGGGTCCTGAATCCTGTTGTACCTGTGAATAGGCTGCAGGGGGACGGTGAAGACCAGCAACAGCTTTCAGGGCTGCCACCTTCCGTGTGGGACAAGGAGCCGGACGTGTGCCTTTTCGGAATCAGGCTCTGCTGAGGACGAGAGCCATGAGATGTTCCTCCTCTGGGCAAGCCCGGGTCCTGAATCCTGTTGTGCCTGTGAATAGGCTGCAGGGGGACGGTGAAGACCAGCAACAGCTTTCCGGCCTGACACCTTCCGTGTGGGACAAGGAGCCAGACGTGTGCCTTTTCGGAAAGGGGCCCTGCCGAGGACGAGAGCCATGACATGTTCCTCCTCTGGGCAAGCCCGGGTCCCACATCCTCTTGTGCCATGAATACGCTGTAGGGGGACGGTGAAGACCAGCAACAGCTTTCAGGGCTGCCACCTTCCGAGTGGGACAAGGAGCCGGACGTGTGCCTTTTCGAAAAGAGGCCCTGCCGAGGACGAGAGCCATGAGATGTTCCTCCTCTGGGCAAGCCCGGGTCCCAGATCCTGTTGTGCCTGTGAAAAGGCTGCAGGGGGACGGTGAAGACCAGCAACAGCTTTCAGGGCTGCCACCTTCCGTGTGGGACAAGGAGCCGGACGTGTGCCTTTTCGGAATCGGGCTCTGCCGAGGAAGAGAGCCATGAGATGTTCCTCCTCTGGGCATGCCCGGGTACTGAATCCTATTATGCCTGTGAATAGGCTGCAGGGGGACGGTGAAGACCAGCAACAGCTTTCAGGGCTGCCACCTTCCGTGTGGGATAAGGAGCCGTACGTGTGCCTTTTCGGAATCAGGCTCTGCCGAGGACGAGAGCGATGAGATATTCCTCCTGTGGGCAAGCCCGGGTCCCAGATCCTGTTGTGCGTGTGAATAGGCTGCAGGGGGACGGTGAAGACCAGCAACAGCTTTCAGGGCTGCCACCTTCCGTGTGGGACAAGGAGCCGGACGTGTGCCTTTTCGGAATCAGGCTCTGCTGAGGACGAGATCCATGAGATGTTCCTCCTCTGGGCAAGCCCGGGTCCCAGATCCTGTTGTGCCTGTGAATAGGCTGCAGGGGGACGGTGAAGACCAGCAACAGCTTTCCGGCCTGCCACCTTCCGTGTGGGACAAGGAGCCGGACGTGTGCCTTTTCGGAATCAGGCTCTGCTGAGGACGAGAGCCATGAGATGTTCCTCCTCTGGGCAAGCCCGGGTCCCAGATCCTGTTGTGCCTGTGAATAGGCTGCAGGGGGACGGTGAAGACCAGCAACAGCTTTCCGGCCTGACACCTTCCGTGTGGGACAAGGAGCCAGACGTGTGCCTTTTCGGAAAGGGGCCATGCCGAGGACGAGAGCCATGACATGTTCCTCCTCTGGGCAAGCCCGGGTCCCACATCCTCTTGTGCCTGTGAATAGGCTGCAGGGGGACGGTGAAGACCAGCAACAGCTTTCAGGGCTGCCACCTTCCTGTGGGACAAGGAGCCGGACGTGTGCCTTTTCGGAAAGAGGCCCTGCCGAGGACGAGAGCCATGAGATGTTCCTCCTCTGGGCAAGCCCGGGTCCCAGATCCTGTTGTGCCTGTGAATAGGCTGCAGGGGGACGGTGAAGACCAGCAACAGCTTTCAGGGCTGCCACCTTCCGTGTGGGAAAAGGAGCCGGACGTGTGCCTTCTCGGAAAGAGGCTCCGCCGAGGACGAGAGCCATGATATGTTCCTCCTCTGGGCGTGCCCGGGTCCTGAATCCTGTTGTGCCTTTGAATAGGCTGCAGGGGGACGGTGAAGACCAGCAACAGTTTTCAGGGCTGCCACCTTCCGTGTGGGACAAGGAGCCGGACGTGTGCCTTTTCGGAATCAGGCTCTGCTGAGGACGAGAGCCATGAGATGTTCCTCCTCTGGGCAAGCCCGGGTCCCAGATCCTGTTGTGCCTGTGAATAGGCTGCAGGGGGACGGTGAAGACCAGCAACAGCTTTCCGGCCTGCCACCTTCCGTGTGGGACAAGGAGCCGGACGTGGGCCTTTTCGGAAAGAGGCCCTGCCGAGGACGAGAGCCATGAGATGTTCCTCCTCTGGGCAAGCCCGGGTCCCAGATCCTGTTGTGCCTGTGAATAGGCTGCAGGGGGACGGTGAAGACCAGCAACATCTTTCCGGCCTGCCACCTTCCGTGTGGGACAAGGAGCCGGACATGTGCCTTTCAGGAATCAGGCTCTGCCGAGGACGAGAGCCATGAGATGTTCCTCCGCTGGGCAAGCCCGGGTCCCAGATCCTGTTGTGCCTGTGAAAAGGCTGCAGGGGGACGGTGAAGACCAGCAACAGCTTTCAGGGCTGCCACCTTCCGTGTGGGACAAGGAGCCGGACGTGTGCTTTTTCGGGAAGAGGCTCTGTCGAGGACAAGAGCCATGAGAAGTTCCTCCTCTGGGCAAGCCCGGGTCCTGAATCCTGTTGTACCTGTTAATAGGCTGCAGGGGGACGGTGAAGACCAGCAACAGCTTTCAGGGCTGCCACCTTCCGTGTGGGACAAGGAGCCGTACGTGTGCCTTCTCAGAAACAGGCTCTGCCAAGGACGAGAGCCATGAGATGTTCCTCCTCTGGGCAAGCCCGGGTCCTGAATCCTGTTGTACCTGTGAATAGGCTGCAGGGGGACGGTGAAGACCAGCAACAGCTTTCAGGGCTGCCACCTTCCGTGTGGGACAAGGAGCCGGACGTGTGCCTTTTCGGAATCAGGCTCTGCTGAGGACGAGATCCATGAGATGTTCCTCCTCTGGGCAAGCCCGGGTCCCAGATCCTGTTGTGCCTGTGAATAGGCTGCAGGGGGACGGTGAAGACCAGCAACAGCTTTCCGGCCTGCCACCTTCCGTGTGGGACAAGGAGCCGGACGTGTGCCTTTTCGGAATCAGGCTCTGCTGAGGACGAGAGCCATGAGATGTTCCTCCTCTGGGCAAGCCCGGGTCCCAGATCCTGTTGTGCCTGTGAATAGGCTGCAGGGGGACGGTGAAGACCAGCAACAGCTTTCCGGCCTGACACCTTCCGTGTGGGACAAGGAGCCAGACGTGTGCCTTTTCGGAAAGGGGCCATGCCCAGGACGAGAGCCATGACATGTTCCTCCTCTGGGCAAGCCCGGGTCCCACATCCTCTTGTGCCTGTGAATAGGCTGCAGGGGGACGGTGAAGACCAGCAACAGCTTTCAGGGCTGCCACCTTCCTGTGGGACAAGGAGCCGGACGTGTGCCTTTTCGGAAAGAGGCCCTGCCGAGGACGAGAGCCATGAGATGTTCCTCCTCTGGGCAAGCCCGGGTCCCAGATCCTGTTGTGCCTGTGAATAGGCTGCAGGGGGACGGTGAAGACCAGCAACAGCTTTCAGGGCTGCCACCTTCCGTGTGGGAAAAGGAGCCGGACGTGTGCCTTCTCGGAAAGAGGCTCCGCCGAGGACGAGAGCCATGATATGTTCCTCCTCTGGGCGTGCCCGGGTCCTGAATCCTGTTGTGCCTTTGAATAGGCTGCAGGGGGACGGTGAAGACCAGCAACAGTTTTCAGGGCTGCCACCTTCCGTGTGGGACAAGGAGCCGGACGTGTGCCTTTTCGGAATCAGGCTCTGCTGAGGACGAGAGCCATGAGATGTTCCTCCTCTGGGCAAGCCCGGGTCCCAGATCCTGTTGTGCCTGTGAATAGGCTGCAGGGGGACGGTGAAGACCAGCAACAGCTTTCCGGCCTGCCACCTTCCGTGTGGGACAAGGAGCCGGACGTGTGCCTTTTCGGAAAGAGGCCCTGCCGAGGACGAGAGCCATGAGATGTTCCTCCTCTGGGCAAGCCCGGGTCCCAGATCCTGTTGTGCCTGTGAATAGGCTGCAGGGGGACGGTGAAGACCAGCAACATCTTTCCAGCCTGCCACCTTCCGTGTGGGACAAGGAGCCGGACATGTGCCTTTCAGGAATCAGGCTCTGCCGAGGACGAGAGCCATGAGATGTTCCTCCGCTGGGCAAGCCCGGGTCCCAGATCCTGTTGTGCCTGTGAAAAGGCTGCAGGGGGACGGTGAAGACCAGCAACAGCTTTCAGGGCTGCCACCTTCCGTGTGGGACAAGGAGCCGGACGTGTGCTTTTTCGGGAAGAGGCTCTGTCGAGGACAAGAGCCATGAGAAGTTCCTCCTCTGGGCAAGCCCGGGTCCTGAATCCTGTTGTACCTGTTAATAGGCTGCAGGGGGACGGTGAAGACCAGCAACAGCTTTCAGGGCTGCCACCTTCCGTGTGGGACAAGGAGCCGTACGTGTGCCTTCTCAGAAACAGGCTCTGCCAAGGACGAGAGCCATGAGATGTTCCTCCTCTGGGCAAGCCCGGGTCCTGAATCCTGTTGTACCTGTGAATAGGCTGCAGGGGGACGGTGAAGACCAGCAACAGCTTTCAGGGCTGCCACCTTCCGTGTGGGACAAGGAGCCGGACGTGTGCCTTTTCGGAATCAGGCTCTGCTGAGGACGAGATCCATGAGATGTTCCTCCTCTGGGCAAGCCCGGGTCCCAGATCCTGTTGTGCCTGTGAATAGGCTGCAGGGGGACGGTGAAGACCAGCAACAGCTTTCCGGCCTGCCACCTTCCGTGTGGGACAAGGAGCCGGACGTGTGCCTTTTCGGAATCAGGCTCTGCTGAGGACGAGAGCCATGAGATGTTCCTCCTCTGGGCAAGCCCGGGTCCCAGATCCTGTTGTGCCTGTGAATAGGCTGCAGGGGGATGGTGAAGACCAGCAACAGCTTTCCGGCCTGACACCTTCCGTGTGGGACAAGGAGCCAGACGTGTGCCTTTTCGGAAAGGGGCCATGCCGAGGACGAGAGCCATGACATGTTCCTCCTCTGGGCAAGCCCGGGTCCCACATCCTCTTGTGCCTGTGAATAGGCTGCAGGGGGACGGTGAAGACCAGCAACAGCTTTCAGGCTGCCACCTTCCTGTGGGACAAGGAGCCGGACGTGTGCCTTTTCGGAAAGAGGCCCTGCCGAGGACGAGAGCCATGAGATGTTCCTCCTCTGGGCAAGCCCGGGTCCCAGATCCTGTTGTGCCTGTGAATAGGCTGCAGGGGGACGGTGAAGACCAGCAACAGCTTTCAGGGCTGCCACCTTCCGTGTGGGAAAAGGAGCCGGACGTGTGCCTTCTCGGAAAGAGGCCCTGCCGAGGACGAGAGCCATGATATGTTCCTCCTCTGGGCGTGCCCGGGTCCTGAATCCTGTTGTGCCTTTGAATAGGCTGCAGGGGGACGGTGAAGACCAGCAACAGTTTTCAGGGCTGCCACCTTCCGTGTGGGACAAGGAGCCGGACGTGTGCCTTTTCGGAATCAGGCTCTGCTGAGGACGAGAGCCATGAGATGTTCCTCCTCTGGGCAAGCCCGGGTCCCAGATCCTGTTGTGCCTGTGAATAGGCTGCAGGGGGACGGTGAAGACCAGCAACAGCTTTCCGGCCTGCCACCTTCCGTGTGGGACAAGGAGCCGGACGTGTGCCTTTTCGGAAAGAGGCCCTGCCGAGGACGAGAGCCATGAGATGTTCCTCCTCTGGGCAAGCCCGGGTCCCAGATCCTGTTGTGCCTGTGAATAGGCTGCAGGGGGACGGTGAAGACCAGCAACATCTTTCCAGCCTGCCACCTTCCGTGTGGGACAAGGAGCCGGACATGTGCCTTTCAGGAATCAGGCTCTGCCGAGGACGAGAGCCATGAGATGTTCCTCCGCTGGGCAAGCCCGGGTCCCAGATCCTGTTGTGCCTGTGAAAAGGCTGCAGGGGGACGGTGAAGACCAGCAACAGCTTTCAGGGCTGCCACCTTCCGTGTGGGACAAGGAGCCGGACGTGTGCTTTTTCGGGAAGAGGCTCTGTCGAGGACAAGAGCCATGAGAAGTTCCTCCTCTGGGCAAGCCCGGGTCCTGAATCCTGTTGTACCTGTTAATAGGCTGCAGGGGGACGGTGAAGACCAGCAACAGCTTTCAGGGCTGCCACCTTCCGTGTGGGACAAGGAGCCGTACGTGTGCTTTCTCAGAAACAGGCTCTGCCAAGGACGAGAGCCATGAGATGTTCCTCCTCTGGGCAAGCCCGGGTCCTGAATCCTGTTGTACCTGTGAATAGGCTGCAGGGGGACGGTGAAGACCAGCAACAGCTTTCAGGGCTGCCACCTTCCGTGTGGGACAAGGAGCCGGATGTGTGCCTTTTCGGAAACAGGAATTGCCGAGGATGAGAGACATGAGATGTTCCTCCTCTGGGCAAGCCAGGGTCCCAGATCCTGTTGTGCCTGTGAATAAGCTGCAGGGGGACGGTGAAGACCAGGAAAAGCTTTCAGGGCTGCCACCTTCCGTGTGGGACAAGGAGCCGGACGTGTGCCTTTTCGGAAACTGGCCCTGCCGAGGATGAGAGCCATGAGATGCTCCTCCTCTGGGCAAGCCCGCATCGTGAATCCTGTTGTGCCTGTGAATAGGCTGCAGGGGGACGGTGAAGACCAGCAACATCTTTCAGGGCTGCCACCTTCCGAGTGGGACAAGGAGCCGGACGTGTGCCTTCTCGGAAATAGGCTCTGCCGAGGACGAGAGCCATGAGATGTTCCTCCTCTGGGCAAGCCCAGATCCCAGATCCTGTTGTGCCTGTGAATAGGCTGCAGGGGGACGGTGAAGACCAGCAACAGCTTTCCGGCCTGACACCTTCCGTGTGGGACAAGGAGCCAGACGTGTGCCTTTTCGGAAAGGGGCCCTGCCGAGGACGAGAGCCATGAGATGTTCCTCCTCTGGGCAAGCCCGGGTCCCACATCCTCTTGTGCCTGTGAATAGGCTGCAGGGGGACGGTGAAGACCAGCAACAGCTTTCAGGGCTGCCACCTTCCGTGTGGGACAATGATCCGGACGTGTGCCTTTTCGGAAAGAGGCCCTGCCGAGGACGAGAGCCATGAGATGTTCCTCCTCTGGGCAAGCCCGGGTCCCAGATCCTGTTGTGCCTGTGAATAGGCTGCAGGGGGACGGTGAAGACCAGCAACAGCTTTCAGGGCTGCCACCTTCCGTGTGGGACAAGGAGCCGGACGTGTGCCTTTTCGGAAAGAGGCCCTGCCGAGGACGAGAGCCATGAGATGTTCCTCCTCTGGGCAAGCCCGGGTCCCAGATCCTGTTGTGCCTGTGAATAGGCTGCAGGGGGACGGTGAAAACCAGCAACAGCTTTCAGGGCTGCCACCTTCCTTGTGGGACAAGGAGCCGGACGTGTGCCTTTTCGGAATCGGGCTCTGCCGAGGAAGAGAGCCATGAGATGTTCCTCCTCTGGGCATGCCCGGGTACTGAATCCTATTATGCCTGTGAATAGGCTGCAGGGGGACGGTGAAGACCAGCAACAGCTTTCAGGGCTGCCACCTTCCCTGTGGGATAAGGAGCCGTACGTGTGCCTTTTCGGAATCAGGCTCTGCCGAGGACGAGAGCGATGAGATGTTCCTCCTGTGGGCAAGCCCGGGTCCCAGATCCTGTTGTGCGTGTGAATAGGCTGCAGGGGGACTGTGAAGACCAGCAACAGCTTTCCGGCCTGCCACCTTCCGTGTGGGACAAGGAGCCGGACGTGTGCCTTTTCGGAAACAGGCTCTGCCGAGGACGAGAGACTAACCCTCACCCTAACCCTAACCCTAACCCCTAACCCTAACCCTAAGCCGATCCCTAACGACCCTAACCCTTACCCTAACCCTAAGCCCATAACACTAACCCTAACCCTAACCCCTAAACCTAACCCTAACCCTAATGGCCCTAACCCTGACCCTAACCCTAACCCTAACCCTAACCCCCTAACCCTAATCCTAACCCTAATCCCTAACCCTAAGCCTAAACCCTAACCCTAACCCTAACCCTAATGGCCCTAACCCTAACCCTAACCCTGACCCTAACCCTAACCCTAACCTTAACCCCTAACCCTAACCCTAACCCTAACCCTAAACCTAACCCTAACCCTAACCGAACCCTAACCCTAAACCTAACCCTAACCTAACCCTAACCCCTAACCCTAACCCTAACCCCTAACCCTACATGTAAACCTTTTCTGACAAGGTGCAGGATGTGTGCCGTTTCCGAAACAGGTTCTGCTGAGGACGAGAGCCATGAGATTTTCCTCCTCTGGGCAAGCCCGTATTCCAGATCCTGTTGTGCCTGTGAATAGGCTGCAGGGGGACGGTGAAGACCAGCAACAGCTTTCAGGGCTGCCACCTTCCGTGTAGGAAAAGGAGCCGGACGTGTGTCTTTTCTGAAACAGGCCCTGCCGAGGATGAGAGCCATGAGATGTTCCTCCTCTGGGCAAGCCCGCATCGTGAATCCTGTTGTGCCTGTGAATAGGCTGCAGGGGGACGGTGAAGACCAGCAACAGCTTTCAGGGCTGCCACCTTCCTTGTGGGACAAGGAGCCGGACGTGTGCCTTTTCGGAATCGGGCTCTGCCGAGGACGAGAGCCATGAGAAGTTCCTCCTCTGGGCAAGCCCGGGTCCCAGATCCTGTTGTGCCTGTGAATAGGCTGCAGGGGGACGGTGAAGACCAGCAACAGCTTTCAGGGCTGCCACCTTCTGTGTGGGACAAGGAGCTGGACGTGTGCCTTTTCGGAATCAGGCTCCGCCGAGGACGAGAGCCATGAGATGTTCCTCCTCTGGGCAAGCCCGCGTCGTGAATCCTGTTGTGCCTGTGAATAGGCTGCAGGGGGACGGTGAAGACCAGCAACAGCTTTCAGGGCTGCCACCTTCCGTGTGGGACAAGGAGCCGGACGTGTGCCTTTTCGGAAAGAGGCCCTGCCGAGGACGAGAGCCATGAGATGTTCCTCCTCTGGGCAAGCCCGCATCGTGAATCCTGTTGTGCCTGCTAATAGGCTGCAGGGGGACGGTGAAGACCAGCAACAGCTTTCAGGGCTGCCATCTTCCGTGTTGGACAAGGAGCCGGACGTGTGCCTTCTCGGAAACAGGCTCTGCCAAGGACGAGAGCCATGAGATGTTCCTCCTCTGGGCAAGCCCGGGTCCTGAATCCTGTTGTGCCTGTGAATAAGCTGCAGGGGGACGGTGAAGACCAGCAACAGCTTTCAGGGCTGCCACCTTCCGTGTGGGACAAGGAGCCGGACGTGTGCCTTTTCGGAATCAGGCTCTTCTGAGGACGAGAGCCATGAGAAGTTCCTCCTCTGGGCAAGCCCGGGTCCCAGATCCTGTTGTACCTGTGAATAGGCTGCAGGGGGACGGTGAAGACCAGCAACAGCTTTCAGGGCTGCCACCTTCCGTGTGGGACAAGGAGCCGGATGTGTGCCTTTTCGGAAACAGGCCCTGCCGAGGATGAGAGACATGAGATGTTCCTCCTCTGGGCAAGCCCGGGTCCCAGATCCTGTTGTGCCTGTGAATAAGCTGCAGGGGGACGGTGAAGACCAGGAAAAGCTTTCAGGGCTGCCACCTTCCGTGTGGGACAAGGAGCCGGATGTGTGCCTTTTCGGAAACAGGCCCTGCCGAGGATGAGAGCCATGAGATGTTCCTCCTCTGGGCAAGCCCGCATCGTGAATCCTGTTGTGCCTGTTAATAGGCTGCAGGGGGACGGTGAAGACCAGCAACAGCTTTCAGGGCTGCCACCTTCCGTGTGGGACAAGGAGCCGGACGTGTGCCTTTTCGGAAAGAGGCTCTTCCGAGGACGAGAGCCATGAGATGTTCCTCCTCTGGGCAAGCCCGGGTCCCAGATCCTGTTGTGCCTGTGAATAGGCTGCAGGGGGACGGTGAAGACCAGCAACAGCTTTCAGGGCTGCCACCTTCCGTGTGGGACAAGGAGCCGGACGTGTGCCTTCTCGGAATCAGGCTCCGCCGAGGACGAGAGCCATGAGATGTTCCTCCTCTGGGCAAGCCCGGGTCCTGAATCCTGTTGTACCTGTGAATAGGCTGCAGGGGGACGGTGAAGACCAGCAACAGCTTTCAGGGCTGCCACCTTCCGTGTGGGACAAGGAGCCGGACGTGTGCCTTTTCGGAATCAGGCTCTGCTGAGGACGAGAGCCATGAGATGTTCCTCCTCTGGGCAAGCCCGGGTCCCACATCCTCTTGTGCCTGTGAATAGGCTGCAGGGGGACGGTGAAGACCAGCAACAGCTTTCCGGCCTGACACCTTCCGTGTGGGACAAGGAGCCAGACTAGTGCCTTTTGGGAAAGGGGCCCTGACGGGGACGAGAGCCATGACATGTTCCTCCTCTGGGCAAGCCCGGGTCCCACATCCTCTTGTGCCTGTGAATAGGCTGCAGGGGGACGGTGAAGACCAGCAACAGCTTTCAGGGCTGCCACCTTCCGAGTGGGACAAGGAGCCGGACGTGTGCCTTTTCGAAAAGAGGCCCTGCCGAGGACGAGAGCCATGAGATGTTCCTCCTCTGGGCAAGCCCGGGTCCCAGATCCTGTTGTGCCTGTGAATAGGCTGCAGGGGGACGGTGAAGACCAGCAACAGCTTTCAGGGCTGCCACCTTCCGTGTGGGACAAGGAGCCGGATGTGTGCCTTTTCGGAAACAGGCCCTGCCGAGGATGAGAGACATGAGATGTTCCTCCTCTGGGCAAGCCCGGGTCCCAGATCCTGTTGTGCCTGTGAATAAGCTGCAGGGGGACGGTGAAGACCAGGAAAAGCTTTCAGGGCTGCCACCTTCCGTGTGGGACAAGGAGCCGGACGTGTGTCTTTTCTGAAACAGGCCCTGCCGAGGATGAGAGCCATGAGATGTTCCTCCTCTGGGCAAGCCCGCATCGTGAATCCTGTTGTGCCTGTGAATAGGCTGCAGGGGGACGGTGAAGACCAGCAACAGCTTTCAGGGCTGCCACCTTCCTTGTGGGACAAGGAGCCGGACGTGTGCCTTTTCGGAATCGGGCTCTGCCGAGGACGAGAGCCATGAGAAGTTCCTCCTCTGGGCAAGCCCGGGTCCCAGATCCTGTTGTGCCTGTGAATAGGCTGCAGGGGGACGGTGAAGACCAGCAACAGCTTTCAGGGCTGCCACCTTCTGTGTGGGACAAGGAGCTGGACGTGTGCCTTTTCGGAATCAGGCTCCGCCGAGGACGAGAGCCATGAGATGTTCCTCCTCTGGGCAAGCCCGCGTCGTGAATCCTGTTGTGCCTGTGAATAGGCTGCAGGGGGACGGTGAAGACCAGCAACAGCTTTCAGGGCTGCCACCTTCCGTGTGGGACAAGGAGCCGGACGTGTGCCTTTTCGGAAAGAGGCCCTGCCGAGGACGAGAGCCATGAGATGTTCCTCCTCTGGGCAAGCCCGCATCGTGAATCCTGTTGTGCCTGCTAATAGGCTGCAGGGGGACGGTGAAGACCAGCAACAGCTTTCAGGGCTGCCACCTTCCGTGTGGGACAAGGAGCCGGACGTGTGCCTTTTCGGAAAGAGGCTCTTCTGAGGACGAGAGCCATGAGAAGTTCCTCCTCTGGGCAAGCCCGGGTCCCAGATCCTGTTGTGCCTGTGAATAAGCTGCAGGGGGACGGTGAAGACCAGGAAAAGCTTTCAGGGCTGCCACCTTCCGTGTGGGACAAGGAGCCGGATGTGTGCCTTTTCGGAAACAGGCCCTGCCGAGGATGAGAGCCATGAGATGTTCCTCCTCTGGGCAAGCCCGCATCGTGAATCCTGTTGTGCCTGTTAATAGGCTGCAGGGGGACGGTGAAGACCAGCAACAGCTTTCAGGGCTGCCACCTTCCGTGTGGGACAAGGAGCCGGACGTGTGCCTTTTCGGAAAGAGGCTCTTCCGAGGACGAGAGCCATGAGATGTTCCTCCTCTGGGCAAGCCCGGGTCCCAGATCCTGTTGTGCCTGTGAATAGGCTGCAGGGGGACGGTGAAGACCAGCAACAGCTTTCAGGGCTGCCACCTTCCGTGTGGGACAAGGAGCCGGACGTGTGCCTTCTCGGAATCAGGCTCCGCCGAGGACGAGAGCCATGAGATGTTCCTCCTCTGGGCAAGCCCGGGTCCTGAATTCTGTTGTACCTGTGAATAGGCTGCAGGGGGACGGTGAAGACCAGCAACAGCTTTCAGGGCTGCCACCTTCCGTGTGGGACAAGGAGCCGGACGTGTGCCTTTTCGGAATCAGGCTCTGCTGAGGACGAGAGCCATGAGATGTTCCTCCTCTGGGCAAGCCCGGGTCCCACATCCTCTTGTGCCTGTGAATAGGCTGCAGGGGGACGGTGAAGACCAGCAACAGCTTTCCGGCCTGACACCTTCCGTGTGGGACAAGGAGCCAGACGTGTGCCTTTTCGGAAAGGGGCCCTGACGGGGACGAGAGCCATGACATGTTCCTCCTCTGGGCAAGCCCGGGTCCCACATCCTCTTGTGCCTGTGAATAGGCTGCAGGGGGACGGTGAAGACCAGCAACAGCTTTCAGGGCTGCCACCTTCTGTGTGGGACAAG
>NW_026060788.1:30000-42500 GCF_929443795.1 Astur gentilis
GCAGGGGGACGGTGAAGACCAGCAACAGCTTTCAGGGCTGCCACCTTCCGTGTGGGACAAGGAGCCGGACGTGTGCCTTCTCGGAAACAGGCTCTGCTGAGGACGAGAGCCATGAGATGTTCCTCCTCTGGGCAAGCACGGGTCCTGAATCCTGTTGTACCTGTGAATAGGCTGCAGGGGGACGGTGAAGACCAGCAACAGCTTTCAGGGCTGCCACCTTCCGTGTGGGACAAGGAGCCGGACGTGTGCCTTCTCGGAATCAGGCTCTGCCGAGGACGAGAGCCATGAGATGTTCCTCCTCTGGGCAAGCCCGGGTCCCAGATCCTGTTGTGCCTGTGAATAGGCTGCAGGGGGACGGTGAAGACCAGCAACAGCTTTCCGGCCTGACACCTTCCGTGTGGGACAAGGAGCCAGACGTGTGCCTTTGCGGAAAGGGGCCCTGCCGAGGACGAGAGCCATGAGATGTTCCTCCTCTGGGCAAGCCCGGGTCCCAGATCCTGTTGTGCCTGTGAATAGGCTGCAGGGGGACGGTGAAGACCAGCAACATCATTCCAGCCTGCCACCTTCCATGTGGGACAAGGAGCCGGACATGTGCCTTTCCGGAATCAGGCTCTGGCGAGGACGAGAGCCATGAGATGTTCCTCCTCTGGGCAAGCCCGGGTCCCAGATCCTGTTGTGCCTGTGAATAGGCTGCAGGGGGACGGTGAAGACCAGCAACAGCTTTCAGGGCTGCCACCTTCCGTGTGGGACAAGGAGCCGGACGTGTGCCTTTTTGGAAAGAGGCCCTGCCAAGGACGAGAGCCATGAGATGTTCCTCCTCTGGGCAAGCCCGCGTCATGAATCCTGTTGTGCCTGTGAATAGGCTGCAGGGGGACGGTGAAGACCAGCAACATCCTTCAGGGGTGCCAACTTCCGTGTGGGACAAGGAGCCGGACGTGTGCCTTTTCGGAAAGAGGCCCTGCCGAGGACGAGAGCCATGAGATGTTCCTCCTCTGGGCAAGCCCGGGTCCCAGATCCTGTTGTGCCTGTGAATAGGCTGCAGGGGGACGGTGAAGACCAGCAACAGCTTTCAGGGCTGCCACCTTCCGTGTGGGACAAGGGGCCGGACGTGTGCCTTTACAGAATCAGACTCTACCGAGGACGAGAGCCATGAGATGTTCCTCCTCTGGGCAAGCCCGGGTCCCAGATCCTGTTGTGCCTGTGAATAGGCTACAGGGGGACGGTGAAGACCAGCAACAGCTTTCAGGGCTGCCACCTTCCGTGTGGGAAAAGGAGCCGGACGTGTGCCTTTTCGGAAAGAGGCTCTGCCGAGGACGAGAGCCATGAGAAGTTCCTCCTCTGGGCAAGCCCGGGTCCTGAATCCTGTTGTACCTGTGAATAGGCTGCAGGGGGACGGTGAAGACCAGCAACAGCTTTCCGGCCTGCCACCTTCCGTGTGGGACAAGGAGCCGGACGTGTGCCTTTTCGGAAAGAGGCCCTGCCGAGGACGAGAGCCATGAGATGTTCCTCCTCTGGGCAAGCCCGGGTCCCAGATCCTGTTGTGCCTGTGAATAGGCTGCAGGGGGACGGTGAAGACCAGCAACATCTTTCCAGCCTGCCACCTTCCGTGTGGGACAAGGAGCCGGACATGTGCCTTTCCGGAATCAGGCTCTGCCGAGGACGAGAGCCATGAGATGTTCCTCCTCTGGGCAAGCCCGGGTCCCAGATCCTGTTGTGCCTGTGAATAGGCTGCAGGGGGACGGTGAAGACCAGCAACAGCTTTCAGGGCTGCCACCTTCCGTGTGGGACAAGGAGCCGGACGTGTGCTTTTTCGGGAAGAGGCTCTGTCGAGGACAAGAGCCATGAGAAGTTCCTCCTCTGGGCAAGCCCGGGTCCTGAATCCTGTTGTACCTGTGAATAGGCTGCAGGGGGACGGTGAAGACCAGCAACAGCTTTCAGGGCTGCCACCTTCCGTGTGGGACAAGGAGCCGGACGTGTGCCTTCTCAGAAACAGGCTCTGCCAAGGACGAGAGCCATGAGATGTTCCTCCTCTGGGCAAGCCCGCATCGTGAATCCTGTTGTGCCTGTGAATAGGCTGCAGGGGGACGGTGAAGACCAGCAACATCTTTCCGGCCTGCCACCTTCCGTGTGGGACAAGGAGCCGGACGTGTGCCTTTTCGGAAAGAGGCTCTTCCGAGGACGAGAGCCATGAGATGTTCCTCCTCTGGGCAAGCCCGGGTCCCAGATCCTGTTGTGCCTGTGAATAGGCTGCAGGGGGACGGTGAAGACCAGCAACATCATTCCAGCCTGCCACCTTCCGTGTGGGACAAGGAGCCGGACATGTGCCTTTCCGGAATCAGGCTCTGGCGAGGACGAGAGCCATGAGATGTTCCTCCTCTGGGCAAGCCCGGGTCCCAGATCTTGTTGTGCCTGTGAATAGGCTGCAGGGGGACGGTGAAGACCAGCAACAGCTTTCAGGGCTGCCACCTTCCATGTGGGACAAGGAGCCGGACGTGTGCCTTTTCGGAATCAGGCTCCGCCGAGGACGAGAGCCATGAGATGTTCCTCCTCTGGGCAAGCCCGGGTCCTGAATCCTGTTGTGCCTGTGAATAGGCTGCAGGGGGACGGTGAAGACCAGCAACATCATTCAGGGCTGCCACCTTCTGTGTGGGACAAGGAGCCGGACGTGTGCCTTTTCGGAAAGAGGCCCTGCCGAGGACGAGAGCCATGACATGTTCCTCCTCTGGGCAAGCCCGGGCCCCAGATCCTGTTGTGCCTGTGAATAGGCTGCAGGGGGACGATGAAGACCAGCAACAGCTTTCAGGGCTGCCACCTTCCGTGTGGGACAAGGAGCCGGACGTGTGCCTTTCCGGAATCAGACTCTGCCGAGGACGAGAGCCATGAGATGTTCCTCCTCTGGGCAAGCCCGGGTCCCAGATCCTGTTGTGCCTGTGAATAGGCTGCAGGGGGACGGTGAAGACCAGCAACAGCTTTCAGGGCTGCCACCTTCCGTGTGGGACAAGGAGCCGGACGTGTGCCTTCTCGGAAACAGGCTCTGCCAAGGACGAGAGCCATGAGATGTTCCTCCTCTGGGCAAGCCTGGGTCCTGAATCCTGTTGTACCTGTGAATAGGCTGCAGGGGGACGGTGAAGACCAGCAACAGCTTTCAGGGCTGCCACCTTCCGTGTGGGAAAAGGAGCCGGATGTGTGCCATTTCGGAAACAGGCCCTGCCGAGGATGAGAGACATGAGATGTTCCTCCTCTGGGCAAGCCAGGGTCCCAGATCCTCTTGTGCCTGTGAATAAGCTGCAGGGGGACGGTGAAGACCAGGAAAAGCTTTCAGGGCTGCCACCTTCCGTGTGGGACAAGGAGCCGGACGTGTGCCTTTTAGGAAACAGGCCCTGCCAAGGATGAGAGCCATGAGATGTTCCTCCTCTGGGCAAGCCCGCATCGTGAATCCTGTTGTGCCTGTGAATAGGCTGCAGGGGGACGGTGAAGACCAGCAACAGCTTTCAGGGCTGCCACCTTCCGTGTGGGACAAGGAGCCGGACGTGTGCCTTTTCGGAAAGAGGCTCTTCCGAGGACGAGAGCCATGAGATGTTCCTCCTCTGGGCAAGCCCGGGTCCCAGATCCTGTTGTGCCTGTGAATAGGCTGCAGGGGGACGGTGAAGACCAGCAACAGCTTTCAGGGCTGCCACCTTCCGTGTGGGACAAGGGGCCGGACGTGTGCCTTTCCAGAATCAGACTCTGCCGAGGACGAGAGCCATGAGATGTTCCTCCTCTGGGCAAGCCCGGGTCCCAGATCCTGTTGTGCCTGTGAATAGGCTGCAGGGGGACGGTGAAGACCAGCAACAGCTTTCAGGGCTGCCACCTTCCGTGTGGGACAAGGAGCCGGACGTGTGCCTTCTCGGAAACAGGCTCTGCTGAGGACGAGAGCCATGAGATGTTCCTCCTCTGGGCAAGCACGGGTCCTGAATCCTGTTGTACCTGTGAATAGGCTGCAGGGGGACGGTGAAGACCAGCAACAGCTTTCAGGGCTGCCACCTTCCGTGTGGGACAAGGAGCCGGACGTGTGCCTTCTCGGAATCAGGCTCTGCCGAGGACGAGAGCCATGAGATGTTCCTCCTCTGGGCAAGCCCGGGTCCCAGATCCTGTTGTGCCTGTGAATAGGCTGCAGGGGGACGGTGAAGACCAGCAACAGCTTTCCGGCCTGACACCTTCCGTGTGGGACAAGGAGCCAGACGTGTGCCTTTGCGGAAAGGGGCCCTGCCGAGGACGAGAGCCATGACATGTTCCTCCTCTGGGCAAGCCCGGGTCCCAGATCCTGTTGTGCCTGTGAATAGGCTGCAGGGGGACGGTGAAGACCAGCAACATCATTCCAGCCTGCCACCTTCCATGTGGGACAAGGAGCCGGACATGTGCCTTTCCGGAATCAGGCTCTGGCGAGGACGAGAGCCATGAGATGTTCCTCCTCTGGGCAAGCCCGGGTCCCAGATCCTGTTGTGCCTGTGAATAGGCTGCAGGGGGACGGTGAAGACCAGCAACAGCTTTCAGGGCTGCCACCTTCCGTGTGGGACAAGGAGCCGGACGTGTGCCTTTTTGGAAAGAGGCCCTGCCAAGGACGAGAGCCATGAGATGTTCCTCCTCTGGGCAAGCCCGCGTCATGAATCCTGTTGTGCCTGTGAATAGGCTGCAGGGGGACGGTGAAGACCAGCAACATCCTTCAGGGGTGCCAACTTCCGTGTGGGACAAGGAGCCGGACGTGTGCCTTTTCGGAAAGAGGCCCTGCCGAGGACGAGAGCCATGAGATGTTCCTCCTCTGGGCAAGCCCGGGCCCCAGATCCTGTTGTGCCTGTGAATAGGCTGCAGGGGGACGGTGAAGACCAGCAACAGCTTTCAGGGCTGCCACCTTCCGTGTGGGACAAGGGGCCGGACGTGTGCCTTTCCAGAATCAGACTCTACCGAGGACGAGAGCCATGAGATGTTCCTCCTCTGGGCAAGCCCGGGTCCCAGATCCTGTTGTGCCTGTGAATAGGCTGCAGGGGGACGGTGAAGACCAGCAACAGCTTTCAGGGCTGCCACCTTCCGTGTGGGACAAGGAGCCGGACGTGTGCCTTCTCGGAAACAGGCTCTGCTGAGGACGAGAGCCATGAGATGTTCCTCCTCTGGGCAAGCACGGGTCCTGAATCCTGTTGTACCTGTGAATAGGCTGCAGGGGGACGGTGAAGACCAGCAACAGCTTTCAGGGCTGCCACCTTCCGTGTGGGACAAGGAGCCGGACGTGTGCCTTCTCGGAATCAGGCTCTGCCGAGGACGAGAGCCATGAGATGTTCCTCCTCTGGGCAAGCCCGGGTCCCAGATCCTGTTGTGCCTGTGAATAGGCTGCAGGGGGACGGTGAAGACCAGCAACAGCTTTCCGGCCTGACACCTTCCGTGTGGGACAAGGAGCCAGACGTGTGCCTTTGCGGAAAGGGGCCCTGCCGAGGACGAGAGCCATGACATGTTCCTCCTCTGGGCAAGCCCGGGTCCCAGATCCTGTTGTGCCTGTGAATAGGCTGCAGGGGGACGGTGAAGACCAGCAACATCATTCCAGCCTGCCACCTTCCATGTGGGACAAGGAGCCGGACATGTGCCTTTCCGGAATCAGGCTCTGGCGAGGACGAGAGCCATGAGATGTTCCTCCTCTGGGCAAGCCCGGGTCCCAGATCCTGTTGTGCCTGTGAATAGGCTGCAGGGGGACGGTGAAGACCAGCAACAGCTTTCAGGGCTGCCACCTTCCGTGTGGGACAAGGAGCCGGACGTGTGCCTTTTTGGAAAGAGGCCCTGCCAAGGACGAGAGCCATGAGATGTTCCTCCTCTGGGCAAGCCCGCGTCATGAATCCTGTTGTGCCTGTGAATAGGCTGCAGGGGGACGGTGAAGACCAGCAACATCCTTCAGGGGTGCCAACTTCCGTGTGGGACAAGGAGCCGGACGTGTGCCTTTTCGGAAAGAGGCCCTGCCGAGGACGAGAGCCATGAGATGTTCCTCCTCTGGGCAAGCCCGGGCCCCAGATCCTGTTGTGCCTGTGAATAGGCTGCAGGGGGACGGTGAAGACCAGCACCAGCTTTCAGGGCTGCCACCTTCCGTGTGGGACAAGGGGCCGGACGTGTGCCTTTCCAGAATCAGACTCTACCGAGGACGAGAGCCATGAGATGTTCCTCCTCTGGGCAAGCCCGGGTCCCAGATCCTGTTGTGCCTGTGAATAGGCTACAGGGGGACGGTGAAGACCAGCAACAGCTTTCAGGGCTGCCACCTTCCGTGTGGGAAAAGGAGCCGGACGTGTGCCTTTTCGGAAAGAGGCTCTGCCGAGGACGAGAGCCATGAGAAGTTCCTCCTCTGGGCAAGCCCGGGTCCTGAATCCTGTTGTACCTGTGAATAGGCTGCAGGGGGACGGTGAAGACCAGCAACAGCTTTCCGGCCTGCCACCTTCCGTGTGGGACAAGGAGCCGGACGTGTGCCTTTTCGGAAAGAGGCCCTGCCGAGGACGAGAGCCATGAGATGTTCCTCCTCTGGGCAAGCCCGGGTCCCAGATCCTGTTGTGCCTGTGAATAGGCTGCAGGGGGACGGTGAAGACCAGCAACATCTTTCCAGCCTGCCACCTTCCGTGTGGGACAAGGAGCCGGACATGTGCCTTTCCGGAATCAGGCTCTGGCGAGGACGAGAGCCATGAGATGTTCCTCCTCTGGGCAAGCCCGGGTCCCAGATCCTGTTGTGCCTGTGAATAGGCTGCAGGGGGACGGTGAAGACCAGCAACAGCTTTCAGGGCTGCCACCTTCCGTGTGGGACAAGGAGCCGGACGTGTGCTTTTTCGGGAAGAGGCTCTGTCGAGGACAAGAGCCATGAGAAGTTCCTCCTCTGGGCAAGCCCGGGTCCTGAATCCTGTTGTACCTGTGAATAGGCTGCAGGGGGACGGTGAAGACCAGCAACAGCTTTCAGGGCTGCCACCTTCCGTGTGGGACAAGGAGCCGGACGTGTGCCTTCTCAGAAACAGGCTCTGCCAAGGACGAGAGCCATGAGATGTTCCTCCTCTGGGCAAGCCCGCATCGTGAATCCTGTTGTGCCTGTGAATAGGCTGCAGGGGGACGGTGAAGACCAGCAACATCTTTCAGGGCTGCGACCTTCCGTGTGGGACAAGGAGCCGGACGTGTGCCTTTTCGGAAAGAGGCTCTTCCGAGGACGAGAGCCATGAGATGTTCCTCCTCTGGGCAAGCCCGGGTCCCAGATCCTGTTGTGCCTGTGAATAGGCTGCAGGGGGACGGTGAAGACCAGCAACATCATTCCAGCCTGCCACCTTCCGTGTGGGACAAGGAGCCGGACATGTGCCTTTCCGGAATCAGGCTCTGGCGAGGACGAGAGCCATGAGATGTTCCTCCTCTGGGCAAGCCCGGGTCCCAGATCTTGTTGTGCCTGTGAATAGGCTGCAGGGGGACGGTGAAGACCAGCAACAGCTTTCAGGGCTGCCACCTTCCATGTGGGACAAGGAGCCGGACGTGTGCCTTTTCGGAATCAGGCTCCGCCGAGGACGAGAGCCATGAGATGTTCCTCCTCTGGGCAAGCCCGGGTCCAGAATACTGTTGTGCCTGTGAATAGGCTGCAGGGGGACGGTGAAGACCAGCAACATCATTCAGGGCTGCCACCTTCTGTGTGGGACAAGGAGCCGGACGTGTGCCTTTTCGGAAAGAGGCCCTGCCGAGGACGAGAGCCATGACATGTTCCTCCTCTGGGCAAGCCCGGGCCCCAGATCCTGTTGTGCCTGTGAATAGGCTGCAGGGGGACGATGAAGACCAGCAACAGCTTTCAGGGCTGCCACCTTCCGTGTGGGACAAGGGGCCGGACGTGTGCCTTTCCGGAATCAGACTCTGCCGAGGACGAGAGCCATGAGATGTTCCTCCTCTGGGCAAGCCCGGGTCCCAGATCCTGTTGTGCCTGTGAATAGGCTGCAGGGGGACGGTGAAGACCAGCAACAGCTTTCAGGGCTGCCACCTTCCGTGTGGGACAAGGAGCCGGACGTGTGCCTTCTCGGAAACAGGCTCTGCCAAGGACGAGAGCCATGAGATGTTCCTCCTCTGGGCAAGCCTGGGTCCTGAATCCTGTTGTACCTGTGAATAGGCTGCAGGGGGACGGTGAAGACCAGCAACAGCTTTCAGGGCTGCCACCTTCCGTGTGGGAAAAGGAGCCGGATGTGTGCCATTTCGGAAACAGGCCCTGCCGAGGATGAGAGACATGAGATGTTCCTCCTCTGGGCAAGCCAGGGTCCCAGATCCTCTTGTGCCTGTGAATAAGCTGCAGGGGGACGGTGAAGACCAGGAAAAGCTTTCAGGGCTGCCACCTTCCGTGTGGGACAAGGAGCCGGACGTGTGCCTTTTAGGAAACAGGCCCTGCCAAGGATGAGAGCCATGAGATGTTCCTCCTCTGGGCAAGCCCGCATCGTGAATCCTGTTGTGCCTGTGAATAGGCTGCAGGGGGACGGTGAAGACCAGCAACAGCTTTCAGGGCTGCCACCTTCCGTGTGGGACAAGGAGCCGGACGTGTGCCTTTTCGGAAAGAGGCTCTTCCGAGGACGAGAGCCATGAGATGTTCCTCCTCTGGGCAAGCCCGGGTCCCAGATCCTGTTGTGCCTGTGAATAGGCTGCAGGGGGACGGTGAAGACCAGCAACAGCTTTCAGGGCTGCCACCTTCCGTGTGGGACAAGGGGCCGGACGTGTGCCTTTCCAGAATCAGACTCTGCCGAGGACGAGAGCCATGAGATGTTCCTCCTCTGGGCAAGCCCGGGTCCCAGATCCTGTTGTGCCTGTGAATAGGCTGCAGGGGGACGGTGAAGACCAGCAACAGCTTTCAGGGCTGCCACCTTCCGTGTGGGACAAGGAGCCGGACGTGTGCCTTCTCGGAAACAGGCTCTGCTGAGGACGAGAGCCATGAGATGTTCCTCCTCTGGGCAAGCACGGGTCCTGAATCCTGTTGTACCTGTGAATAGGCTGCAGGGGGACGGTGAAGACCAGCAACAGCTTTCAGGGCTGCCACCTTCCGTGTGGGACAAGGAGCCGGACGTGTGCCTTCTCGGAATCAGGCTCTGCCGAGGACGAGAGCCATGAGATGTTCCTCCTCTGGGCAAGCCCGGGTCCCAGATCCTGTTGTGCCTGTGAATAGGCTGCAGGGGGACGGTGAAGACCAGCAACAGCTTTCCGGCCTGACACCTTCCGTGTGGGACAAGGAGCCAGACGTGTGCCTTTGCGGAAAGGGGCCCTGCCGAGGACGAGAGCCATGACATGTTCCTCCTCTGGGCAAGCCCGGGTCCCAGATCCTGTTGTGCCTGTGAATAGGCTGCAGGGGGACGGTGAAGACCAGCAACATCATTCCAGCCTGCCACCTTCCATGTGGGACAAGGAGCCGGACATGTGCCTTTCCGGAATCAGGCTCTGGCGAGGACGAGAGCCATGAGATGTTCCTCCTCTGGGCAAGCCCGGGTCCCAGATCCTGTTGTGCCTGTGAATAGGCTGCAGGGGGACGGTGAAGACCAGCAACAGCTTTCAGGGCTGCCACCTTCCGTGTGGGACAAGGAGCCGGACGTGTGCCTTTTTGGAAAGAGGCCCTGCCAAGGACGAGAGCCATGAGATGTTCCTCCTCTGGGCAAGCCCGCGTCATGAATCCTGTTGTGCCTGTGAATAGGCTGCAGGGGGACGGTGAAGACCAGCAACATCCTTCAGGGGTGCCAACTTCCGTGTGGGACAAGGAGCCGGACGTGTGCCTTTTCGGAAAGAGGCCCTGCCGAGGACGAGAGCCATGAGATGTTCCTCCTCTGGGCAAGCCCGGGCCCCAGATCCTGTTGTGCCTGTGAATAGGCTGCAGGGGGACGGTGAAGACCAGCAACAGCTTTCAGGGCTGCCACCTTCCGTGTGGGACAAGGGGCCGGACGTGTGCCTTTACAGAATCAGACTCTACCGAGGACGAGAGCCATGAGATGTTCCTCCTCTGGGCAAGCCCGGGTCCCAGATCCTGTTGTGCCTGTGAATAGGCTGCAGGGGGACGGTGAAGACCAGCAACAGCTTTCAGGGCTGCCACCTTCCGTGTGGGACAAGGAGCCGGACGTGTGCCTTCTCGGAAACAGGCTCTGCTGAGGACGAGAGCCATGAGATGTTCCTCCTCTGGGCAAGCACGGGTCCTGAATCCTGTTGTACCTGTGAATAGGCTGCAGGGGGACGGTGAAGACCAGCAACAGCTTTCAGGGCTGCCACCTTCCGTGTGGGACAAGGAGCCGGACGTGTGCCTTCTCGGAATCAGGCTCTGCCGAGGACGAGAGCCATGAGATGTTCCTCCTCTGGGCAAGCCCGGGTCCCAGATCCTGTTGTGCCTGTGAATAGGCTGCAGGGGGACGGTGAAGACCAGCAACAGCTTTCCGGCCTGACACCTTCCGTGTGGGACAAGGAGCCAGACGTGTGCCTTTGCGGAAAGGGGCCCTGCCGAGGACGAGAGCCATGACATGTTCCTCCTCTGGGCAAGCCCGGGTCCCAGATCCTGTTGTGCCTGTGAATAGGCTGCAGGGGGACGGTGAAGACCAGCAACATCATTCCAGCCTGCCACCTTCCATGTGGGACAAGGAGCCGGACATGTGCCTTTCCGGAATCAGGCTCTGGCGAGGACGAGAGCCATGAGATGTTCCTCCTCTGGGCAAGCCCGGGTCCCAGATCCTGTTGTGCCTGTGAATAGGCTGCAGGGGGACGGTGAAGACCAGCAACAGCTTTCAGGGCTGCCACCTTCCGTGTGGGACAAGGAGCCGGACGTGTGCCTTTTTGGAAAGAGGCCCTGCCAAGGACGAGAGCCATGAGATGTTCCTCCTCTGGGCAAGCCCGCGTCATGAATCCTGTTGTGCCTGTGAATAGGCTGCAGGGGGACGGTGAAGACCAGCAACATCCTTCAGGGGTGCCAACTTCCGTGTGGGACAAGGAGCCGGACGTGTGCCTTTTCGGAAAGAGGCCCTGCCGAGGACGAGAGCCATGAGATGTTCCTCCTCTGGGCAAGCCCGGGCCCCAGATCCTGTTGTGCCTGTGAATAGGCTGCAGGGGGACGGTGAAGACCAGCAACAGCTTTCAGGGCTGCCACCTTCCGTGTGGGACAAGGGGCCGGACGTGTGCCTTTCCAGAATCAGACTCTACCGAGGACGAGAGCCATGAGATGTTCCTCCTCTGGGCAAGCCCGGGTCCCAGATCCTGTTGTGCCTGTGAATAGGCTACAGGGGGACGGTGAAGACCAGCAACAGCTTTCAGGGCTGCCACCTTCCGTGTGGGAAAAGGAGCCGGACGTGTGCCTTTTCGGAAAGAGGCTCTGCCGAGGACGAGAGCCATGAGAAGTTCCTCCTCTGGGCAAGCCCGGGTCCTGAATCCTGTTGTACCTGTGAATAGGCTGCAGGGGGACGGTGAAGACCAGCAACAGCTTTCCGGCCTGCCACCTTCCGTGTGGGACAAGGAGCCGGACGTGTGCCTTTTCGGAAACAGGCCCTGCCGAGGACGAGAGCCATGAGATGTTCCTCCTCTGGGCAAGCCCGGGTCCCAGATCCTGTTGTGCCTGTGAATAGGCTGCAGGGGGACGGTGAAGACCAGCAACATCTTTCCAGCCTGCCACCTTCCGTGTGGGACAAGGAGGCGGACATGTGCCTTTCCGGAATCAGGCTCTGCCGAGGACGAGAGCCATGAGATGTTCCTCCTCTGGGCAAGCCCGGGTCCCAGATCCTGTTGTGCCTGTGAATAGGCTGCAGGGGGACGGTGAAGACCAGCAACAGCTTTCAGGGCTGCCACCTTCCGTGTGGGACAAGGAGCCGGACGTGTGCTTTTTCAGGAAGAGGCTCTGTCGAGGACAAGAGCCATGAGAAGTTCCTCCTCTGGGCAAGCCCGGGTCCTGAATCCTGTTGTACCTGTGAATAGGCTGCAGGGGGACGGTGAAGACCAGCAACAGCTTTCAGGGCTGCCACCTTCCGTGTGGGACAAGGAGCCGGACGTGTGCCTTCTCAGAAACAGGCTCTGCCAAGGACGAGAGCCATGAGATGTTCCTCCTCTGGGCAAGCCCGCATCGTGAATCCTGTTGTGCCTGTGAATAGGCTGCAGGGGGACGGTGAAGACCAGCAACATCTTTCAGGGCTGCGACCTTCCGTGTGGGACAAGGAGCCGGACGTGTGCCTTTTCGGAAAGAGGCTCTTCCGAGGACGA
The DNA here is from genome assembly GCF_929443795.1 of Astur gentilis. Taxonomy (NCBI): domain Eukaryota; kingdom Metazoa; phylum Chordata; class Aves; order Accipitriformes; family Accipitridae; genus Astur; species Astur gentilis. Next base: position 42,217 of record NW_026060788.1, read on the forward strand.
GAGCCATGAGATGTTCCTCCTCTGGGCAAGCCCGGGTCCCAGATCCTGTTGTGCCTGTGAATAGGCTGCAGGGGGACGGTGAAGACCAGCAACATCATTCCAGCCTGCCACCTTCCGTGTGGGACAAGGAGCCGGACATGTGCCTTTCCGGAATCAGGCTCTGGCGAGGACGAGAGCCATGAGATGTTCCTCCTCTGGGCAAGCCCGGGTCCCAGATCTTGTTGTGCCTGTGAATAGGCTGCAGGGGGACGGTGAAGACCAGCAACAGCTTTCAGGGCTGCCAC
>NW_026060788.1:47500-52500 GCF_929443795.1 Astur gentilis
GGGACAAGGAGCCGGAAGTGTGCCTTTTCGGAAAGAGGCCCTGCCGAGGTCGAGAGCCATGAGATGTTCCTCCTCTGGGCAAGCCCGTATTCCAGATCCTGTTGTGCCTGTGAATAGGCTGCAGGGGGACGGTGAAGACCAGCAACAGCTTTCAGGGCTGCCACCTTCCGTGTTGGAAAAGGAGCCGGATGTGTGTCTTTTCGGAAACAGGCCCTGCCGAGGATGAGAGCCATGAGATGTTCCTCCTCTGGGCAAGCCCGGGTCCTGAATCCTGTTCTACCTGTGAATAGGCTGCAGGGGGACGGTGAAGACCAGCAACAGCTTTCAGGGCTGCCACCTTCCGTGTGGGACAAGGAGCCGGACGTGTGCCTTTTCGGAAAGAGGCTCTGCCGAGGACGAGAGCCATGAGAAGTTCCTCCTCTGGGCAAGCCCGGGTCCTGAATCCTGTTGTACCTGTGAATAGGCTGCAGGGGGACGGTGAAGACCAGCAACAGCTTTCAGGGCTGCCACCTTCCGTGTGGGACAAGGAGCCGGACGTGTGCCTTTTCGGAATCAGGCTCTGCTGAGGACGAGAGCCATGAGATGTTCCTCCTCTGGGCAAGCCCGGGTCGCAGATCCTGTTGTGCCTGTGAATAGGCTGCAGGGGGACGGTGAAGACCAGCAACAGCTTTCAGGGCTGCCACCTTCCGTGTGGGACAAGGAGCCGGACGTGTGCCTTTTCGGAAAGAGGCCCTGCCGAGGACGAGAGCCATGAGATGTTCCTCCTCTGGGCAAGCCCGGGTCCCAGATCCTGTCGTACCTGTGAATAGGCTGCAGGGGGACGGTGAAGACCAGCAACATCTTTCCAGCCTGCCACCTTCCGTGTGGGACAAGGAGCCGGACATGTGCCTTTCCGGAATCAGGCTCTGCCGAGGACGAGAGCCATGAGATGTTCCTCCTCTGGGCAAGCCCGGGTCCCAGATCCTGTTGTGCCTGTGAAAAGGCTGCAGGGGGACGGTGAAGACCAGCAACAGCTTTCAGGGCTGCCACCTTCCGTGTGGGACAAGGAGCCGGACGTGTGCTTTTTCGGGAAGAGGCTCTGTCGAGGACAAGAGCCATGAGAAGTTCCTCCTCTGGGCAAGCCCGGGTCCTGAATCCTGTTGTACCTGTGAATAGGCTGCAGGGGGACGGTGAAGACCAGCAACAGCTTTCAGGGCTGCCACCTTCCGTGTGGGACAAGGAGCCGGACGTGTGCCTTCTCAGAAACAGGCTCTGCCAAGGACGAGAGCCATGAGATGTTCCTCCTCTGGGCAAGCCCGCGTCATGAATCCTGTTCTAACTGTGAATAGGCTGCAGGGGGACGGTGAAGACCAGCAACAGCTTTCAGGGCTGCCACCTTCCGTGTGGGACAAGGAGCCGGACGTGTGCCTTTTCGGAAAGAGGCTCTTCCGAGGACGAGAGCCATGAGATGTTCCTCCTCTGGGCAAGCCCGGGTCCCAGATCCTGTTGTGCCTGTGAATAGGCTGCAGGGGGACGGTGAAGACCAGCAACATCCTTCAGGGGTGCCAACTTCCGTGTGGGACAAGGAGCCGGAAGTGTGCCTTTTCGGAAAGAGGCCCTGCCGAGGTCGAGAGCCATGAGATGTTCCTCCTCTGGGCAAGCCCGGGCCCCAGATCCTGTTGTGCCTGTGAATAGGCTGCAGGGGGACGGTGAAGACCAGCAACAGCTTTCAGGGCTGCCACCTTCCGTGTGGGACAAGGGGCCGGACGTGTGCCTTTCCAGAATCAGACTCTGCCGAGGACGAGAGCCATGAGATGTTCCTCCTCTGGGCAAGCCCGGGTCCCAGATCCTGTTGTGCCTGTGAATAGGCTGCAGGGGGACGGTGAAGACCAGCAACAGCTTTCAGGGCTGCCACCTTCCGTGTGGGACAAGGAGCCGGACGTGTGCCTTCTCGGAAACAGGCTCTGCTGAGGACGAGAGCCATGAGATGTTCCTCCTCTGGGCAAGCACGGGTCCTGAATCCTGTTGTACCTGTGAATAGGCTGCAGGGGGACGGTGAAGACCAGCAACAGCTTTCAGGGCTGCCACCTTCCGTGTGGGACAAGGAGCCGGACGTGTGCCTTCTCGGAATCATGCTCTGCCGAGGACGAGAGCCATGAGATGTTCCTCCTCTGGGCAAGCCCGGGTCCCAGATCCTGTTGTGCCTGTGAATAGGCTGCAGGGGGACGGTGAAGACCAGCAACAGCTTTCCGGCCTGACACCTTCCGTGTGGGACCAGGAGCCAGACGTGTGCCTTTGCGGAAAGGGGCCCTGCCGAGGACGAGAGCCATGAGATGTTCCTCCTCTGGGCAAGCCCGGGTCCCAGATCCTGTTGTGCCTGTGAATAGGCTGCAGGGGGACGGTGAAGACCAGCAACAGCTTTCAGGGCTGCCACCTTCCGTGTGGGACAAGGAGCCGGACGTGTGCTTTTTCGGGAAGAGGCTCTGTCGAGGACAAGAGCCATGAGAAGTTCCTCCTCTGGGCAAGCCCGGGTCCTGAATCCTGTTGTACCTGTGAATAGGCTGCAGGGGGACGGTGAAGACCAGCAACAGCTTTCAGGGCTGCCACCTTCCGTGTGGGACAAGGAGCCGGACGTGTGCCTTCTCAGAAAAAGGCTCTGCCAAGGACGAGAGCCATGAGATGTTCCTCCTCTGGGCAAGCCCGCATCGTGAATCCTGTTGTGCCTGTGAATAGGCTGCAGGGGGACGGTGAAGACCAGCAACATCTTTCAGGGCTGCGACCTTCCGTGTGGGACAAGGAGCCGGACGTGTGCCTTTTCGGAAAGAGGCTCTTCCGAGGACGAGAGCCATGAGATGTTCCTCCTCTGGGCAAGCCCGGGTCCCAGATCCTGTTGTGCCTGTGAATAGGCTGCAGGGGGACGGTGAAGACCAGCAACATCATTCCAGCCTGCCACCTTCCGTGTGGGACAAGGAGCCGGACATGTGCCTTTCCGGAATCAGGCTCTGGCGAGGACGAGAGCCATGAGATGTTCCTCCTCTGGGCAAGCCCGGGTCCCAGATCCTGTTGTGCCTGTGAATAGGCTGCAGGGGGACGGTGAAGACCAGCAACAGCTTTCAGGGCTGCCACCTTCCATGTGGGACAAGGAGCCGGACGTGTGCCTTTTCGGAATCAGGCTCCGCCGAGGACGAGAGCCATGAGATGTTCCTCCTCTGGGCAAGCCCGGGTCCTGAATCCTGTTGTGCCTGTGAATAGGCTGCAGGGGGACGGTGAAGACCAGCAACATCATTCAGGGCTGCCACCTTCTGTGTGGGACAAGGAGCCGGACGTGTGCCTTTTCGGAAAGAGGCCCTGCCGAGGACGAGAGCCATGACATGTTCCTCCTCTGGGCAAGCCCGGGCCCCAGATCCTGTTGTGCCTGTGAATAGGCTGCAGGGGGACGATGAAGACCAGCAACAGCTTTCAGGGCTGCCACCTTCCGTGTGGGACAAGGGGCCGAACGTGTGCCTTTCCGGAATCAGACTCTACCGAGGACGAGAGCCATGAGATGTTCCTCCTCTGGGCAAGCCCGGGTCCCAGATCCTGTTGTGCCTGTGAATAGGCTGCAGGGGGACGGTGAAGACCAGCAACAGCTTTCAGGGCTGCCACCTTCCGTGTGGGACAAGGAGCCGGACGTGTGCCTTCTCGGAAACAGGCTCTGCCAAGGACGAGAGCCATGAGATGTTCCTCCTCTGGGCAAGCCTGGGTCCTGAATCCTGTTTTACCTGTGAATAGGCTGCAGGGGGACGGTGAAGACCAGCAACAGCTTTCAGGGCTGCCACCTTCCGTGTGGGAAAAGGAGCCGGATGTGTGCCATTTCGGAAACAGGCCCTGCCGAGGATGAGAGACATGAGATGTTCCTCCTCTGGGCAAGCCAGGGTCCCAGATCCACTTGTGCCTGCGAATAAGCTGCAGGGGGACGGTGAAGACCAGGAAAAGCTTTCAGGGCTGCCACCTTCCGTGTGGGACAAGGAGCCGGACGTGTGCCTTTTAGGAAACAGGCCCTGCCAAGGATGAGAGCCATGAGATGTTCCTCCTCTGGGCAAGCCCGCATCGTGAATCCTGTTGTGCCTGTGAATAGGCTGCAGGGGGACGGTGACGACCAGCAACAGCTTTCAGGGCTGCCACCTTCCGTGTGGGACAAGGAGCCGGACGTGTGCCTTTTCGGAAAGAGGCTCTTCCGAGGACGAGAGCCATGAGATGTTCCTCCTCTGGGCAAGCCCGGGTCCCAGATCCTGTTGTGCCTGTGAATAGGCTGCAGGGGGACGGTGAAGACCAGCAACAGCTTTCAGGTCTGCCACCTTCCGTGTGGGACAAGGGGCCGGACGTGTGCCTTTCCAGAATCAGACTCTGCCGAGGACGAGAGCCATGAGATGTTCCTCCTCTGGGCAAGCCCGGGTCCCAGATCCTGTTGTGCCTGTGAATAGGCTGCAGGGGGACGGTGAAGACCAGCAACAGCTTTCAGGGCTGCCACCTTCCGTGTGGGACAAGGAGCCGGACGTGTGCCTTCTCGGAAATAGGCTCTGCTGAGGACGAGAGCCATGAGATGTTCCTCCTCTGGGCAAGCACGGGTCCTGAATCCTGTTGTACCTGTGAATAGGCTGCAGGGGGACGGTGAAGACCAGCAACAGCTTTCCGGCCTGACACCTTCCGTGTGGGACAAGGAGCCAGACGTGTGCCTTTGCGGAAAGGGGCCCTGCCGAGGACGAGAGCCATGACATGTTCCTCCTCTGGGCAAGCCCGGGTCCCAGATCCTGTTGTGCCTGTGAATAGGCTGCAGGGGGACGGTGAAGACCAGCAACATCATTCCAGCCTGCCACCTTCCATGTGGGACAAGGAGCCGGACATGTGCCTTTCCGGAATCAGGCTCTGGCGAGGACGAGAGCCATGAGATGTTCCTCCTCTGGGCAAGCCCGGGTCCCAGATCCTGTTGTGCCTGTGAATAGGCTGCAGGGGGACGGTGAAGACCAGCAACAGCTTTCAGG
>NW_026060788.1:60000-67000 GCF_929443795.1 Astur gentilis
ATAGGCTGCAGGGGGACGGTGAAGACCAGCAACATCATTCCAGCCTGCCACCTTCCGTGTGGGACAAGGAGCCGGACATGTGCCTTTCCGGAATCAGGCTCTGGCGAGGACGAGAGCCATGAGATGTTCCTCCTCTGGGCAAGCCCGGGTCCCAGATCCTGTTGTGCCTGTGAATAGGCTGCAGGGGGACGGTGAAGACCAGCAACAGCTTTCAGGGCTGCCACCTTCCGTGTGGGACAAGGAGCCGGACGTGTGCCTTTTCGGAAAGAGGCCCTGCCAAGGACGAGAGCCATGAGATGTTCCTCCTCTGGGCAAGCCCGCGTCATGAATCCTGTTGTGCCTGTGAATAGGCTGCAGGGGGACGGTGAAGACCAGCAACATCATTCAGGGCTGCCACCTTCTGTGTGGGACAAGGAGCCGGACGTGTGCCTTTTCGGAAAGAGGCCCTGCCGAGGACGAGAGCCATGAGATGTTCCTCCTCTGGGCAAGCCCGGGCCCCAGATCCTGTTGTGCCTGTGAATAGGCTGCAGGGGGACGATGAAGACCAGCAACAGCTTTCAGGGCTGCCACCTTCCGTGTGGGACAAGGGGCCGGACGTGTGCCTTTCCAGAATCAGACTCTGCCGAGGACGAGAGCCATGAGATGTTCCTCCTCTGGGCAAGCCCGGGTCCCAGATCCTGTTGTGCCTGTGAATAGGCTGCAGGGGGACGGTGAAGACCAGCAACAGCTTTCAGGGCTGCCACCTTCCGTGTGGGACAAGGAGCAGAACGTGTGCCTTCTCGGAAACAGGCTCTGCCAAGGACGAGAGCCATGAGATGTTCCTCCTGTGGGCAAGCCTGGGTCCTGAATCCTGTTGTACCTGTGAATAGGCTGCAGGGGGACGGTGAAGACCAGCAACAGCTTTCAGGGCTGCCACCTTCCGTGTGGGAAAAGGAGCCGGATGTGTGCCTTTTCGGAAACAGGCCCTGCCGAGGATGAGAGACATGAGATGTTCCTCCTCTGGGCAAGCCAGGGTCCCAGATCCTCTTGTGCCTGTGAATAAGCTGCAGGGGGATGGTGAAGACCAGGAAAAGCTTTCAGGGCTGCCACCTTCCGTGTGGGACAAGGAGCCGGACGTGTGCCTTTTCGGAAAGAGGCCCTGCCAAGGACGAGAGCCATGAGATGTTCCTCCTCTGGGCAAGCCCGCGTCATGATTCCTGTTGTGCCTGTGAATAGGCTGCAGCGGGACGGTGAAGAGCAGCAACATCCTTCAGGGGTGCCAACTTCCGTGTGGGACAAGGAGCCGGAAGTGTGCCTTTTCGGAAAGAGGCCCTGCCGGAGTCGAGATCCATGAGATGTTCCTCCTCTGGGCAAGCCCGGGCCCCAGATCCTGTTGTGCCTGTGAATAGGCTGCAGGGGGACGGTGAAGACCAGCAACAGCTTTCAGGGCTGCCACCTTCCGTGTGGGACAAGGGGCCGGACTTGTGCCTTTCCAGAATCAGACTCTGCCGAGGACGAGAGCCATGAGATGTTCCTCCTCTGGGCAAGCCCGGGTCCCAGATCCTGTTGTGCCTGTGAATAGGCTGCAGGGGGACGGTGAAGACCAGCAACAGCTTTCAGGGCTGCCACCTTCCGTGTGGGACAAGGAGCCGGACGTGTGCCTTCTCGGAAACAGGCTCTGCTGAGGACGAGAGCCATGAGATGTTCCTCCTCTGGGCAAGCACGGGTCCTGAATCCTGTTGTACCTGTGAATAGGCTGCAGGGGGACGGTGAAGACCAGCAACAGCTTTCAGGGCTGCCACCTTCCGTGTGGGACAAGGAGCCGGACGTGTGCCTTCTCGGAATCAGGCTCTGCCGAGGACGAGAGCCATGAGATGTTCCTCCTCTGGGCAAGCCCGGGTCCCAGATCCTGTTGTGCCTGTGAATAGGCTGCAGGGGGACGGTGAAGACCAGCAACAGCTTTCCGGCCTGACACCTTCCGTGTGGGACAAGGAGCCAGACGTGTGCCTTTGCGGAAAGGGGCCCTGCCGAGGACGAGAGCCATGACATGTTCCTCCTCTGGGCAAGCCCGGGTCCCAGATCCTGTTGTGCCTGTGAATAGGCTGCAGGGGGGCGGTGAAGACCAGCAACATCATTCCAGCCTGCCACCTTCCATGTGGGACAAGGAGCCGGACATGTGCCTTTCCGGAATCAGGCTCTGGCGAGGACGAGAGCCATGAGATGTTCCTCCTCTGGGCAAGCCCGGGTCCCAGATCCTGTTGTGCCTGTGAATAGGCTGCAGGGGGACGGTGAAGACCAGCAACAGCTTTCAGGGCTGCCACCTTCCGTGTGGGACAAGGAGCCGGACGTGTGCCTTTTCGGAAAGAGGCCCTGCCAAGGACGAGAGCCATGAGATGTTCCTCCTCTGGGCAAGCCCGCGTCATGAATCCTGTTGTGCCTGTGAATAGGCTGCAGGGGGACGGTGAAGACCAGCAACATCCTTCAGGGGTGCCAACTTCCGTGTGGGACAAGGAGCCGGACGTGTGCCTTCTCGGAAAGAGGCCCTGCCGAGGACGAGAGCCATGAGATGTTCCTCCTCTGGGCAAGCCCGGGCCCCAGATCCTGTTGTGCCTGTGAATAGGCTGCAGGGGGACGGTGAAGACCAGCAACAGCTTTCAGGGCTGCCACCTTCCGTGTGGGACAAGGGGCCGGACGTGTGCCTTTCCAGAATCAGACTCTGCCGAGGATGAGAGCCATGAGATGTTCCTCCTCTGGGCAAGCCCGGGTCCCAGATCCTGTTGTGCCTGTGAATAGGCTGCAGGGGGACGGTGAAGACCAGCAACAGCTTTCAGGGCTGCCACCTTCCGTGTGGGACAAGGAGCCGGACGTGTGCCTTTTCGGAAAGAGGCTCTGCCGAGGACGAGAGCCATGAGAAGTTCCTCCTCTGGGCAAGCCCGGGTCCTGAATCCTGTTGTACCTGTGAATAGGCTGCAGGGGGACGGTGAAGACCAGCAACAGCTTTCAGGGCTGCCACCTTCCGTGTGGGACAAGGAGCCGGACGTGTGCCTTTTCGGAATCAGGCTCTGCTGAGAGCGAGAGCCATGAGATGTTCCTCCTCTGGGCAAGCCCGGGTCCTGAATCCTGTTGTACCTGTGAATAGGCTGCAGGGGGACGGTGAAGACCAGCAACAGCTTTCAGGGCTGCCACCTTCCGTGTGGGACAAGGAGCCGGACGTGTGCCTTCTCGGAAATAGGCTCTGCCGAGGACGAGAGCCATGAGATGTTCCACCTCTGGGCAAGCCCGGGTCCCAGATCCTGTTGTGCCTGTGAATAGGCTGCAGGGGGACGGTGAAGACCAGCAACAGCTTTCAGGGCTGCCACCTTCCGTGTGGGAAAAGGAGCCGGACGTGTGCCTTCTCGGAAACAGGCTCTGCCGAGGACTACAGCCATGAGATGTTCCTCCTCTGGGCAAGCCCGGGTCCTGAATCCTGTTGTACCTGTGAATAGGCTGCAGGGGGACGGTGAAGACCAGCAACAGCTTTCAGGGCTGCCACCTTCCGTGTGGGACAAGGAGCCGGACGTGTGCCTTTTCGGAATCAGGCTCTGCTGAGGACGAGAGCCATGAGATGTTCCTCCTCTGGGCAAGCCCGGGTCCCAGATCCTGTTGTGCCTGTGAATAGGCTGCAGGGGGACGGTGAAGACCAGCAACAGCTTTCCGGCCTGACACCTTCCGTGTGGGACAAGGAGCCAGACGTGTGCCTTTTCGGAAAGGGGCCCTGCCGAGGACGAGAGCCATGACATGTTCCTCCTCTGGGCAAGCCCGGGTCCCAGATCCTGTTGTGCCTGTGAATAGGCTGCAGGGGGACGGTGAAGTCCAGCAACATCATTCCAGCCTGCCACCTTCTGTGTGGGACAAGGAGCCGGACATGTGCCTTTCCGGAATCAGGCTCTGGCGAGGACGAGAGCCATGAGATGTTCCTCCTCTGGGCAAGCCCGGGTCCCAGATCCTGTTGTGCCTGTGAATAGGCTGCAGGGGGACGGTGAAGACCAGCAACAGCTTTCAGGGCTGCCACCTTCCGTGTGGGACAAGGAGCCGGACGTGTGCCTTTTCGGAAAGAGGCCCTGCCAAGGACGAGAGCCATGAGATGTTCCTCCTCTGGGCAAGCCCGCGTCATGAATCCTGTTGTGCCTGTGAATAGGCTGCAGGGGGACGGTGAAGACCAGCAACATCCTTCAGGGGTGCCAACTTCCGTGTGGGACAAGGAGCCGGACGTGTGCCTTTTCGGAAAGAGACCCTGCCGAGGACGAGAGCCATGAGATGTTCCTCCTCTGGGCAAGCCCGGGCCCCAGATCCTGTTGTGCCTTTGAATAGGCTGCAGGGGGACGGTGAAGACCAGCAACAGCTTTCAGGGCTGCCACCTTCCGTGTGGGACAAGGGGCCGTACGTGTGCCTTTCCAGAATCAGACTCTGCCGAGGACGAGAGCCATGAGATGTTCCTCCTCTGGGCAAGCCCGGGTCCCAGATCCTGTTGTGCCTGTGAATAGGCTGCAGGGGGACGGTGAAGACCAGCAACAGCTTTCAGGGCTGCCACCTTCCGTGTGGGACAAGGAGCCGGACGTGTGCCTTCTCGGAAACAGGCTCTGCTGAGGACGAGAGCCATGAGATGTTCCTCCTCTGGGCAAGCACGGGTCCTGAATCCTGTTGTACCTGTGAATAGGCTGCAGGGGGACGGTGAAGACCAGCAACAGCTTTCAGGGCTGCCACCTTCCGTGTGGGACAAGGAGCCGGACGTGTGCCTTCTCGGAATCAGGCTCTGCCGAGGACGAGAGCCATGAGATGTTCCTCCTCTGGGCAAGCCCGGGTCCCAGATCCTGTTGTGCCTGTGAATAGGCTGCAGGGGGACGGTGAAGACCAGCAACAGCTTTCCGGCCTGACACCTTCCGTGTGGGACAAGGAGCCAGACGTGTGCCTTTTCGGAAAGGGGCCCTGCCGAGGACGAGAGCCATGACATGTTCCTCCTCTGGGCAAGCCCGGGTCCCAGATCCTGTTGTGCCTGTGAATAGGCTGCAGGGGGACGGTGAAGACCAGCAACATCATTCCAGCCTGCCACCTTCCATGTGGGACAAGGAGCCGGACATGTGCCTTTCCGGAATCAGGCTCTGGCGAGGACGAGAGCCATGAGATGTTCCTCCTCTGGGCAAGCCCGGGTCCCAGATCCTGTTGTGCCTGTGAATAGGCTGCAGGGGGACGGTGAAGACCAGCAACAGCTTTCAGGGCTGCCACCTTCCGTGTGGGACAAGGAGCCGGACGTGTGCCTTTTTGGAAAGAGGCCCTGCCAAGGACGAGAGCCATGAGATGTTCCTCCTCTGGGCAAGCCCGCGTCATGAATCCTGTTGTGCCTGTGAATAGGCTGCAGGGGGACGGTGAAGACCAGCAACATCCTTCAGGGGTGCCAACTTCCGTGTGGGACAAGGAGCCGGACGTGTGCCTTTTCGGAAGGAGGCCCTGCCGAGGACGAGAGCCATGAGATGTTCCTCCTCTGGGCAAGCCCGGGTCCCACATCCTGTTGTGCCTGTGAATAGGCTGCAGGGGGACGGTGAAGACCAGCAACAGCTTTCAGGGCTGCCACCTTCCGTGTGGGACAAGGGGCCGGACGTGTGCCTTTACAGAATCAGACTCTGCCGAGGACGAGAGCCATGAGATGTTCCTCCTCTGGGCAAGCCCGGGTCCCAGATCCTGTTGTGCCTGTGAATAGGCTGCAGGGGGACGGTGAAGACCAGCAACAGCTTTCAGGGCTGACACCTTCCGTGTGGGACAAGGAGCCGGACGTGTGACTTTTCGGAAAGAGGCTCTGCCGAGGACGAGAGCCATGAGAAGTTCCTCCTCTGGGCAAGCCCGGGTCCTGAATCCTGTTGTACCTGTGAATAGGCTGCAGGGGGACGGTGAAGACCAGCAACAGCTTTCAGGGCTGCCACCTTCCGTGTGGGACAAGGAGCCGGACGTGTGCCTTTTCGGAATCAGGCTCTGCTGAGGACGAGAGCCATGAGATGTTCCTCCTCTGGGCAAGCCCGGGTCCCACATCCTCTTGTGCCTGTGAATAGGCTGCAGGGGGACGGTGAAGACCAGCAACAGCTTTCCGGCCTGCCACCTTCCGTGTGGGACAAGGAGCCGGACGTGTGCCTTTTCGGGAAGAGGCCCTGCCGAGGACGAGAGCCATGAGATGTTCCTCCTCTGGGCAAGCCCGGGTCCCAGATCCTGTTGTGCCTGTGAATAGGCTGCAGGGGGACGGTGAACACCAGCAACATCTTTCCAGCCTGCCACCTTCCGTGTGGGACAAGGAGCCGGACATGTGCCTTTCCGGAATCAGGCTCTGCCGAGGACGAGAGCCATGAGATGTTCCTCCTCTGGGCAAGCCCGGGCCCCAGATCCTGTTGTGCCTGTGAAAAGGCTGCAGGGGGACGGTGAAGACCAGCAACAGCTTTCCGGCCTGACACCTTCCGTGTGGGACAAGGAGCCAGACGTGTGCCTTTTCGGAAAGGGGCCCTGCCGAGGACGAGAGCCATGACATGTTCCTCCTCTGGGCAAGCCCGGGTCCCAGATCCTGTTGTGCCTGTGAATAGGCTGCAGGGGGACGGTGAAGACCAGCAACATCATTCCAGCCTGCCACCTTCCATGTGGGACAAGGAGCCGGACATGTGCCTTTCCGGAATCAGGCTCTGGCGAGGACGAGAGCCATGAGATGTTCCTCCTCTGGGCAAGCCCGGGTCCCAGATCCTGTTGTGCCTGTGAATAGGCTGCAGGGGGACGGTGAAGACCAGCAACAGCTTTCAGGGCTGCCACCTTCCGTGTGGGACAAGGAGCCGGACGTGTGCCTTTTTGGAAAGAGGCCCTGCCAAGGACGAGAGCCATGAGATGTTCCTCCTCTGGGCAAGCCCGCGTCATGAATCCTGTTGTGCCTGTGAATAGGCTGCAGGGGGACGGTGAAGACCAGCAACATCCTTCAGGGGTGCCAACTTCCGTGTGGGACAAGGAGCCGGACGTG
>NW_026060789.1:0-17500 GCF_929443795.1 Astur gentilis
GGACGAGAGCCATGAGATTTTCCTCCTCTGGGCAAGCCCGGGTCCCAGATCCTGTTGTGCCTGTGAATAGGCTGCAGGGGGACGGTGAAGACCAGCAACATCTTTCAGGGCTGCCACCTTCCGTGTGGGACAAGGAGCCGGACGTGTGCCTTTCCGGAATCAGGCTCTGCCGAGGACGAGAGCCATGAGATGTTCCTCCTCTGGGCAAGCCCGGGTCCCAGATCCTGTTGTGCCTGTGAATAGGCTGCAGGGGGACGGTGAAGACCAGCAACATCTTTCCAGCCTGCCACCTTCCGTGTGGGACAAGGAGCCGGACGTGTGCCTTCTCGAAAAGAGGCCCTGCCGAGGACGAGAGCCATGAGATGTTCCTCCTCTGGGCAAGCCCGGGTCCCAGATCCTGTTGTGCCTGTGAATAGGCTGCAGGGGGACGGTGAAGACCAGCAACTTCTTTCAGGGCTGCCACCTTCCGTGTGGGACAAGGAGCCGGACGTGTGCCTTTTCGGGAAGAGGCTCTGCCGAGGACAAGAGCCATGATATGTTCCTTCTCTGGGCGTGCCCGGGTCCTGAATACTGTTGTGCCTTTGAATAGGCTGCAGGGGGACGGTGAAGACCAGCAACATCTTTCCGGCCTGCCACCTTTCGTGTGGGACAAGGAGCCGGACGTGAGACTTTTCAGAAATAGGCTCTGCCGAGGACGAGAGCCATGAGATGTTCCTCCTCTGGGCAAGCCCGGGTCCCAGATCCTGTTGTGCCTGTGAATAGGCTGCAGGGGGACGGTGAAGACCAGCAACATCTTTCCAGCCTGCCACCTTCCGTGTGGGACAAGGAGCCGGACGTGTGCCTTTCCAGAATCAGACTCTGCCGAGGACGAGAGCCATGAGATGTTCCTCCTCTGGGCAAGCCCGGGTCCCAGATCCTGTTGTGCCTGTGAATAGGCTGCAGGGGGACGGTGAAGACCAGCAACATCTTTCCGGCCTATCACCTTCCGTGTCGGACAAGGAGCCGGACGTGTGACTTTTCAGAAGTAGGCTCTGCCGAGGACGAGAGCCATGATATGTTCCTCCTCTGGGCAAGCCCGGGTCCTGAATCCTGTTGTACCTGTGAATACGCTGCAGGGGGACGGTGAAGACCAGCAACAGCTTTCAGGGCTGCCACCTTCCGTGTGGGACAAGGAGCCGGACGTGTGCCTTTTCGGGAAGAGGCTCTGCCGAGGACAAGAGCCATGATATGTTCCTCCTCTGGGCGTGCCCGGGTCCTGAATACTGTTGTGCCGTAGAATAGGCTGCAGGGGGACGGTGAAGACCAGCAACATCTTTCCGGCCTGCCACCTTCCGTGTGGGACAAGGAGCCGGACGTGTGCCTTTCCAGAATCAGACTCTGCCGAGGACGAGAGCCATGAGATGTTCCTCCTCTGGGCAAGCCCGGGTCCCAGATCCTGTCGTACCTGTGAATAGGCTGCAGGGGGACGGTGAAGACCAGCAACATCTTTCCGGCCTGCCACCTTCCGTGTGGGACAAGGAGCCGGACGTGTGCCTTTCCAGAATCAGACTCTGCCGAGGACGAGAGCCATGAGATGTTCCTCCTCTGGGCAAGCCCGGGTCCCAGATCCTGTTGTGCCTGTGAATAGGCTGCAGGGGGACGGTGAAGACCAGCAACATCTTTCCGGCCTGCCACCTTCTGTGTCGGACAAGGAGCCGCACGTATGAATTTTCAAAAACAGGCCCTGCCGAGGACGAGAGCCATGATATGTTCCTCCTCTGGGCAAGCCCGGGTCCTGAATCCTGTTGTACCTGTGAATAGGCTGCAGGGGGACGGTGAAGACCAGCAACAGCTTTCAGGGCTGCCACCTTCCGTGTGGGACAAGGAGCCGGACGTGTGCCTTTTCGGAAAGAGGCCCTGCCGAGGACGAGAGCCATGAGATGTTCCTCCTCTGGGCAAGCCCGGGTCCCAGATCCTGTTGTGCCTGTGAATAGGCTGCAGGGGGACGGTGAAGACCAGCAACAGCTTTCAGGGCTGCCACCTTCCGTGTGGGACAAGGAGCCGGACGTGTGCCTTTCCAGAATCAGGCTCTGCCGAGGACGAGAGCCATGAGATGTTCCTCCTCTGGGCAAGCCCGGGTCCCAGATCCTGTTGTGCCTTTGAATAGGCTGCAGGGGGACGGTGAAGACCAGCAACATCTTTCCGGCCTACCACCTTCCGTGTCGGACAAGGAGACGGACGTGTGACTTTTCAGAAGTAGGCTCTGCCGAGGACGAGAGCCATGATATGTTCCTACTCTGGGTAAGACCGGGTCCTGAATCCTGTTGTGCCTGTGAATAGGCTGCAGGGGGACGGTGAAGACCAGCAACAGCTTTCAGGGCTGCCACCTTCCGTGTGGGACAAGGAGCCGGACGTGTGCCTTTTTGGAAACAGGCTCTGCCGAGGACGAGAGACTAACCCTGACCCTAACCCTAACCCTAACCCCTAACCCTAACCCTAAGCCCATCCCTAACGACCCTAACCCTAACCCTAACCCTAAGCCCTTAACACTAACCCTAACCCTAAACCCTAACCCTAACCCTAACTGTAACCCTAACCCGGACCCTATCTCGTAACTCTAACCCTAACCCTATCCCCTAACCCTAACCATAACCCTAACCACCTAACCCTAAGACTCGCCCTAACACCTAACCCTAACCCTAATCCTAACCCCTAACCCTAACCCCTACCCTAACCCTAACCCTAATGTACCCTAACCTTAACCCTAACCCTAACCCCTAACCCTAACACTAACCCTAATGGCCCTAACCCTAACCCTAACCCTGACCCTAACCCTAACCCTAAGCCTAACCCTAACCCCCTAACCCTAACCCTAACCCTAAACCTAACCCTAACCCTAACCCTAAACCTAACCCCAACCCTAACCCTAACCCCTAACTGTAAACCTTTTCTGACAAGTTGCAGGATGTGTGCCGTTTCCGAAACAGGTTCTGCTGAGGACGAGAGCCATGAGATTTTCCTCCTCTGGGCAAGCCCGGGTCCCAGATCCTGTTGTGCCTGTGAATACGCTGCAGGGGGACGGTGAAGACCAGCAACATCTTTCAGGGCTGCCACCTTCCGTGTGGGACAAGGAGCCGGACGTGTGCCTTTCCGGAATCAGGCTCTGCCGAGGACGAGAGCCATGAGATGTTCCTCCTCTGGGCAAGCCCGGGTCCCAGATCCTGTTGTGCCTGTGAATAGGCTGCAGGGGGACGGTGAAGACCAGCAATATCTTTCCGGCCTGCCACCTTTCGTGTGGGACAACGAGCCGGACGTGTGACTTTTCAGAAATAGGCTCTGCCGAGGACGAGAGCCATGAGATGTTCCTCCTCTGGGCAAGCCCGGGTCCCAGATCCTGTCGTACCTGTGAATAGGCTGCAGGGGGATGGTGAAGACCAGCAACATCTTTCCGGCCTGCCACCTTCCGTGTGGGACAAGGAGCCGGACGTGTGCCTTTCCAGAATCAGACTCTGCCGAGGACGAGAGCCATGAGATGTTCCTCCTCTGGGCAAACCCGGGTCCCAGATCCTGTTGTGCCTGTGAATAGGCTGCAGGGGGACGGTGAAGACCAGCAACATCTTTCCGGCCTGCCACCTTCCGTGTCGGACAAGGAGCCGCACGTATGAATTTTCAAAAACAGGCCCTGCCGAGGACGAGAGCCATGATATGTTCCTCCTCTGGGCAAGCCCGGGTCCTGAATCCTGTTGTACCTGTGAATAGGCTGCAGGGGGACGGTGAAGACCAGCAACAGCTTTCAGGGCTGCCACCTTCCGTGTGGGACAAGGAGCCGGACGTGTGCCTTTTCGGAAAGAGGCCCTGCCGAGGACGAGAGCCATGAGATGTTCCTCCTCTGGGCAAGCCCGGGTCCCAGATCCTGTTGTGCCTGTGAATAGGCTGCAGGGGGACGGTGAAGACCAGCAACAGCTTTCAGGGCTGCCACCTTCCGTGTGGGACAAGGAGCCGGACGTGTGCCTTTCCGGAATCAGGCTCTGCCGAGGACGAGAGCCATGAGATGTTCCTCCTCTGGGCAAGCCCTGGTCCCAGATCCTGTTGTGCCTTTGAATAGGCTGCAGGGGGACGGTGAAGACCAGCAACATCTTTCCGGCCTACCACCTTCCGTGTCGGACAAGGAGCCGGACGTGTGACTTTTCAGAAGTAGGCTCTGCCGAGGACGAGAGCCATGATATGTTCCTACTCTGGGTAAGCCCGGGTCCTGAATCCTGTTGTGCCTGTGAATAGGCTGCAGGGGGACGGTGAAGACCAGCAACAGCTTTCCGGCCTGCCACCTTCCGTGTGGGACAAGGAGCCGGACGTGTGCCTTTTCGGAAACAGGCCCTGCCGAGGACGAGAGACATGAGATGTTCCTCCTCTGGGCAAGCCCGGGTCCCTGATCCTGTTGTGCCTGTGAATAGGCTGCAGGGGGACGGTGAAGACCAGCAACAGCTTTCAGGGCTGCCACCTTCCGTGTGGGACAAGGAGCCGGACGTGTGCCTTTTTGGAAACAGGCTCTGCCGAGGACGAGAGACTAACCCTGACCCTAACCATAACCCTAACCCCTAACCCTAACCCTAAGCCCATCCCTAACGACCCTAACCCTAACCCTAACCCTAAGCCCTTAACACTAACCCTAACCCTAAACCCTAACCCTAACCCTAACTGTAACCCTAACCCGGACCCTATCTCGTAACTCTAACCCTAACCCTAACCCCTAACCCTAACCCTAACCCTAACCACCTAACCCTAAGACTCGCCCTAACACCTAACCCTAACCCTAATCCTAACCCCTAACCCTAACCCCTACCCTAACCCTAACCCTAATGTACCCTAACCCTAACCCTAACCCTAACCCCTAACCCTAACACTAACCCTAATGGCCCTAACCCTAACCCTAACCCTGACCCTAACCCTAACCCTAAGCCTAACCCTAACCCCCTAACCCTAACCCTAACCCTAAACCTAACCCTAACCCTAACCCTAAACCTAACCCCAACCCAAACCCTAACCCCTAACTGTAAACCTTTTCTGACAAGTTGCAGGATGTGTGCCGTTTCCGAAACAGGTTCTGCTGAGGACGAGAGCCATGAGATTTTCCTCCTCTGGGCAAGCCCGGGTCCCAGATCCTGTTGTGCCTGTGAATACGCTGCAGGGGGACGGTGAAGACCAGCAACATCTTTCAGGGCTGCCACCTTCCGTGTGGGACAAGGAGCCGGACGTGTGCCTTTCCGGAATCAGGCTCTGCCGAGGACGAGAGCCATGAGATGTTCCTCCTCTGGGCAAGCCCGGGTCCCAGATCCTGTTGTGCCTGTGAATAGGCTGCAGGGGGACGGTGAAGACCAGCAACATCTTTCCAGCCTGCCACCTTCCGTGTGGGACAAGGAGCCGGACGTGTGCCTTCTCGAAAAGAGGCCCTGCCGAGGACGAGAGCCATGAGATGTTCCTCCTCTGGGCAAGCCCGGGTCCCAGATCCTGTTGTGCCTGTGAATAGGCTGCAGGGGGACGGTGAAGACCAGCAACTTCTTTCAGGGCTGCCACCTTCCGTGTGGGACAAGGAGCCGGACGTGTGCCTTTTCGGGAAGAGGCTCTGCCGAGGACAAGAGCCATGATATGTTCCTTCTCTGGGCGTGCCCGGGTCCTGAATACTGTTGTGCCTTTGAATAGGCTGCAGGGGGACGGTGAAGACCAGCAACATCTTTCCGGCCTGCCACCTTTCGTGTGGGACAAGGAGCCGGACGTGAGACTTTTCAGAAATAGGCTCTGCCGAGGACGAGAGCCATGAGATGTTCCTCCTCTGGGCAAGCCCGGGTCCTGAATCCTGTTGTACCTGTGAATAGGCTGCAGGGGGACGGTGAAGACCAGCAACATCCTTCAGGGCTGCCACCTTCCGTGTGGGACAAGGAGCCGGACGTGTGCCTTTTCGGAAACAGGCTCTGCCGAGGACGAGAGACTAACCCTGACCCTAACCCTAACCCTAACCCCTAACCCTAACCCTAAGCCCATCCCTAACGACCCTAACCCTAACCCTAACCCTAAGCCCTTAACACTAACCCTAACCCTAAACCCTAACCCTAACCCTAACTGTAACCCTAACCCGGACCCTATCTCGTAACTCTAATCCTAACCCTAACCCCTAACCCTAACCGTAACCCTAACCACCTAACCCTAACACTCACCCTAACACCTAACCCTAACCCTAATCCTAACCCCTAACCCTAACCCCTACCCTAACCCTAACCCTAATGGACCCTAACCCTAACCCTAACCCTAACCCTTAACCCTAACCCTAACCCTAATGACCCTAACCCTAACCCTAACCCTGACCCTAACCCTAACCCTGAGCCTAACCCTAACCCCCTAACCCTAACCCTAACCCTAAACCTAACTCTAACCCTAACCCTAACCCTAACCCCAACCCTAACCCTAACCCCTAACTGTAAACCTTTTCTGACAAGTTGCAGGATGTGTGACGTTTCCGAAACAGGTTCTGCTGAGGACGAGAGCCATGAGATGTTCCTCCTCTGGGCAAGCCCGGGTCCCAGATCCTGTTGTGCCTGTGAATAGGCAGCAGGGGGACGGTGAAGACCAGCAACATCTTTCCAGCCTGCCACCTTCCGTGTGGGACAAGGAGCCGGACGTGTGCCTTTTCGGAAAGAGGCCCTGCCGAGGACGAGAGCCATGAGATGTTCCTCCTCTGGGCAAGCCCGGGTCCCAGATCCTGTTGTGCCTGTGAATAGGCTGCAGGGGGACTGTGAAGACCAGCAACAGCTTTCAGGGCTGCCACCTTCCTTGTGGGACAAGGAGCCGGACGTGTGCCTTTTCGGAATCGGGCTCTGCCGAGGAAGAGAGCCATGAGATCTTCCTCCTCTGGGCATGCCCGGGTCCTGAATCCTGTTGTTCCTGTGAATAGGCTGCAGGGGGATGGTGAAGACCAGCAACATCTTTCCGGCCTGCCACCTTCCGTGTGGGACAAGGAGCCGGACGTGTGCCTTTCCAGAATCAGACTCTGCCGAGGACGAGAGCCATGATATGTTCCTCCTCTGGGCAAGCCCGGGTCCTGAATCCTGTTGTTCCTGTGAATAGGCTGCAGGGGGACGGTGAAGACCAGCAACATCCTTCAGGGCTGCCACCTTCCGTGTGGGACAAGGAGCCGGACGTGTGCCTTTTCGGAAACAGGCTCTGCCGAGGACGAGAGACTAACCCTGACCCTAACCCTAACCCTAACCCCTAACCCTAACCCTAAGCCCATCCCTAACGACCCTCACCCTAACCCTAACCCTAAGGCCTTAACACTAACCCTAACCCTAAACCCTAACCCTAACCCTAACTGTAACCCTAACCCGGACCCTATCTCGTAACTCTAACCCTAACCCTAACCCCTAACCCTAACCGTAACCCTAACCACCTAACCCTAACACTCGCCCTAACACCTAACCCTAACCCTAATCCTAACCCCTAACCCTAACCCCTACCCTAACCCTAACCCTAATGTACCCTAACCCTAACCCTAACCCTAACCCCTAACCCTAACACTAACCCTAATGGCCCTAACCCTAACCCTAACCCTGACCCTAACCCTAACCCTAAGCCTAACCCTAACCCCCTAACCCTAACCCTAAACCTAACCCTAACCCTAACCCTAAACCTAACCCCAACCCTAACCCTAACCCCTAACTGTAATCCTTTTCTGACAAGTTGCAGGATGTGTGCCGTTTCCGAAACAGGTTCTGCTGAGGACGAGAGCCATGAGATTTTCCTCCTCTGGGCAAGCCCGGGTCCCAGATCCTGTTGTGCCTGTGAATACGCTGCAGGGGGACGGTGAAGACCAGCAACATCTTTCAGGGCTGCCACCTTCCGTGTGGGACAAGGAGCCGGACGTGTGCCTTTTTGGAAACAGGCTCTGCCAAGGACGAGAGACTAACCCTGACCCTAACCCTAACCCTAACCCCTAACTCTAACCCTAAGCCCATCCCTAACGACCCTAACCCTAACCCTAACCCTAAGCCCTTAACACTAACCCTAACCCTAAACCCTAACCCTAACCCTAACTGTAACCCTAACCCGGACCCTATCTCGTAACTCTAATCCTAACCCTAACCCCTAACCCTAACCGTAACCCTAACCACCTAACCCTAACACTCACCCTAACACCTAACCCTAACCCTAATCCTAACCCCTAACCCTAACCCCTACCCTAACCCTAACCCTAATGGACCCTAACCCTAACCCTAACCCTAACCCCAACCCTAACCCTAACCCCTAACTGTAAACCTTTTCTGACAAGTTGCAGGATGTGTGCCGTTTCCGAAACAGGTTCTGCTGAGGACGAGAGCCATGAGATGTTCCTCCTCTGGGCAAGCCCGGGTCCCAGATCCTGTTGTGCCTGTGAATAGGCTGCAGGGGGACGGTGAAGACCAGCAACAGCTTTCAGGGCTGCCACCTTCCGTGTGGGACAAGGAGCCGGACGTGTGCCTTTCCGGAATCAGGCTCTGCCGAGGACGAGAGCCATGAGATGTTCCTCCTCTGGGCAAGCCCGGGTCCCAGATCCTGTTGTGCCTGTGAATAGGCTGCAGGGGGACGGTGAAGACCAGCAACATCTTTCCGGCCTACCACCTTCCGTGTCGGACAAGGAGCCGGACGTGTGACTTTTCAGAAGTAGGCTCTGCCGAGGACGAGAGCCATGAGATGTTCCTCCTCTGGGCAAGCCCGGGTCCCAGATCCTGTTGTGCCTGTGAATAGGCTGTAGGGGGACGGTGAAGACCAGCAACATCTTTCCGGCCTGCCACCTTCCGTGTGGGACAAGGAGCCGGACGTGTGCCTTTCAGAATCAGACTCTGCCGAGGACGAGAGCCATGAGATGTTCCTCCTCTGGGCAAGCTCGGGTCCTGAATCCTGTTGTACCTGTGAATAGGCTGCAGGGGGACGGTGAAGACCAGCAACAGCTTTCAGGGCTGCCACCTTCCGTGTGGGACAAGGAGCCGGACGTGTGCCTTTTCGAAAAGAGGCCCTGCCGAGGACGAGAGCCATGAGATGTTCCTCCTCTGGGCAAGCCGGGGTCCCTGATCCTGTTGTGCCTGTGAATAGGCTGCAGGGGGACGGTGAAGACCAGCAACAGCTTTCAGGGCTGCCACCTTCCGTGTGGGACAAGGAGCCGGACGTGTGCCTTTTTGGAAACAGGCTCTGCCGAGGACGAGAGACTAACCCTGACCCTAACCCTAACCCTAACCCCTAACCCTAACCCTAAGCCCATCCCTAACGACCCTAACCCTAACCCTAACCCTAAGCCCTTAACACTAACCCTAACCCTAAACCCTAACCCTAACCCTAACTGTAACCCTAACCCGGACCCTATCTCGTAACTCTAACCCTAACCCTAACCCCTAACCCTAACCGTAACCCTAACCACCTAACCCTAACACTCGCCCTAACACCTAACCCTAACCCTAATCCTAACCCCTAACCCTAACCCCTACCCTAACCCTAACCCTAATGTACCCTAACCCTAACCCTAACCCTAACCCCTAACCCTAACACTAACCCTAATGGCCCTAACCCTAACCCTAACCCTGACCCTAACCATAACCCTAAGCCTAACCCTAACCCCCTAACCCTAACCCTAAACCTAACCCTAACCCTAACCCTAAACCTAACCCCAACCCTAACCCTAACCCCTAACTGTAAACCTTTTCTGACAAGTTGCAGGATGTGTGCCGTTTCCGAAACAGGTTCTGCTGAGGACGAGAGCCATGAGATTTTCCTCCTCTGGGCAAGCCCGGGTCCCAGATCCTGTTGTGCCTGTGAATACGCTGCAGGGGGACGGTGAAGACCAGCAACATCTTTCAGGGCTGCCACCTTCCGTGTGGGACAAGGAGCCGGACGTGTGCCTTTCCGGAATCAGGCTCTGCCGAGGACGAGAGCCATGAGATGTTCCTCCTCTGGGCAAGCCCGGGTCCCAGATCCTGTTGTGCCTGTGAATAGGCTGCAGGGGGACGGTGAAGACCAGCAACATCTTTCCAGCCTGCCACCTTCCGTGTGGGACAAGGAGCCGGACGTGTGCCTTTCCAGAATCAGACTCTGCCGAGGACGAGAGCCATGAGATGTTCCTCCTCTGGGCAAGCCCGGGTCCCAGATCCTGTTGTGCCTGTGAATAGGCTGCAGGGGGACGGTGAAGACCAGCAACATCTTTCCGGCCTACCACCTTCCGTGTCGGACAAGGAGCCGGACGTGTGACTTTTCAGAAGTAGGCTCTGCCGAGGACGAGAGCCATGATATGTTCCTCCTCTGGGCAACCCCGGTCCTGAATACTGTTGTACCTGTGAATAGGCTGCAGGGGGACGGTGAAGACCAGCAACATCTTTCAGGGCTGCCACCTTCCGTGTGGGACAAGGAGCCGGACGTGTGCCTTTCCGGAATCAGGCTCTGCCGAGGACGAGAGCCATGAGATGTTCCTCCTCTGGGCAAGCCCGGGCCCTGAATCCTGTTGTACCTGTGAATAGGATGCAGGGGGACGGTGAAGACCAGCAACAGATTTCAGGGCTGCCACCTTCCGTGTGGGACAAGGAGCCGGACGTGTGACTTTTCAGAAGTAGGCCCTGCCGAGGACGAGAGCCATGAGATGTTCCTGCTCTGGGCAAGCCGGGGTCCCTGATCCTGTTGTGCCTGTGAATAGGCTGCAGGGGGACGGTGAAGACCAGCAACAGCTTTCAGGGCTGCCACCTTCCGTGTGGGACAAGGAGCCGGACGTGTGCCTTTTTGGAAACAGGATCTGCCGAGGACGAGAGACTAACCCTGACCCTAACCCTAACCCTAACCCCTAACCCTAACCCTAAGCCCATCCCTAACGACCCTAACCCTAACCCTAACCCTAAGCCCTTAACACTAACCCTAACCCTAAACCCTAACCCTAACCCTAACTGTAACCCTAACCCGGACCCTATCTCGTAACTCTAACCCTAACCCTAACCCCTAACCCTAACCGTAACCCTAACCACCTAACCCTAACACTCGCCCTAACACCTAACCCTAACCCTAATCCTAACCCCTAACCCTAACCCCTACCCTAACCCTAACCCTAATTTACCCT
Source organism: Astur gentilis (assembly GCF_929443795.1). Taxonomy (NCBI): domain Eukaryota; kingdom Metazoa; phylum Chordata; class Aves; order Accipitriformes; family Accipitridae; genus Astur; species Astur gentilis. Next base: position 11,096 of record NW_026060789.1, read on the forward strand.
AACCCTAACCCTAACCCTAACCCCTAACCCTAACACTAACCCTAATGGCCCTAACCCTAACCCTAACCCTGACCCTAACCCTAACCCTAAGTCTAACCCTAACCCCCTAACCCTAACCCTAACCCTAAACCTAACCCTAACCCTAACCCTAAACCTAACCCCAACCCTAACCCTAACCCCTAACTGTAATCCTTTTCTGACAAGTTGCAGGATGTGTGCCGTTTCCGAAACAGGTTCTGCTGAGGACGAGAGCCATGAGATTTTCCTCCTCTGGGCAAGCCCGGGTCCCAGATCCTGTTGTGCCTGTGAATACGCTGCAGGGGGACGGTGAAGACCAGCAACATCTTTCAGGGCTGCCACCTTCCGTGTGGGACAAGGAGCCGGACGTGTGCCTTTCCGGAATCAGGCTCTGCCGAGGACGAGAGCCATGAGATGTTCCTCCTCTGGGCAAGCCCGGGTCCCAGATCCTGTTGTGCCTGTGAATAGGCTGCAGGGGGACGGTGAAGACCAGCAACATCTTTCCGGCCTACCACCTTCCGTGTCGGACAAGGAGCCGGACGTGTGACTTTCCAGAATCAGGCACTGCCGAGGACGAGAGCCATGAGATGTTCCTCCTCTGGGCAAGCCCCGGTCCCAGATCCTGTTGTGCCTGTGAATAGGCTGCAGGGGGACGGTGAAGACCAGCAACATCCTTCAGGGGTGCCACCTTCCGTGTGGGACAAGGAGCCGGACGTGTGCCTTTTCGGAAATAGGCTCTGCCGAGGACGAGAGCCATGAGATGTTCCTCCTCTGGGCAAGCCCGGGTCCCAGATCCTGTTGTGCCTGAGAATAGGCTGCAGGGGGACGGTGAAGACCAGCAACAGCTTTCAGGGCTGCCACCTTCCGTGTGGGACAAGGAGCCGGACGTGTGACTTTTCGGAATCGGGCTCTGCCGAGGAAGAGAGCCATGAGATGTTCCTCCTCTGGGCAAGCCCGGGTCCTGAATCCTGTTGTGCCTGTGAATAGGCTGCAGGGGGACGGTGAAGACCAGCAACAGCTTTCAGGGCTGCCACCTTCCGTGTGGGACAAGGAGCCGGACGTGTGCCTTCTCGGAAACAGGCTCTGCCGAGGACGAGAGCCATGAGATGTTCCTCCTCTGGGCAAGCCCGGGTCCCAGATCCTGTCGTACCTGTGAATAGGCTGCAGGGGGACGGTGAAGACCAGCAACATCCTTCAGGGGTGCCACCTTCCGTGTGGGACAAGGAGCCGGACGTGTGCCTTTTCGGAAACAGGCCCTGTCGAGGACGAGAGCCATGAGATGTTCCTCCTCTGGGCAAGCCCGGGTCCCAGATCCTGTTGTGCCTGTGAATAGGCTGCAGGGGGACGGTGAAGACCAGCAACATCTTTCAGGGCTGCCACCTTCCTTGTGGGACAAGGAGCCGGACGTGTGCCTTTTCGGAATCGGGCTCTGCCGAGGACGAGAGCCATGAGATGTTCCTCCTCTGGGCATGCCCGGGTCCTGAATCCTGTTGTGCCTGTGAATAGGCTGCAGGGGGACGGTGAAGACCAGCAACAGCTTTCAGGGCTGCCACCTTCCGTGTGGGACAAGGAGCCGGACGTGTGCCTTTCCGGAATCAGGCTCTGCCGAGGACGAGAGCCATGAGATGTTCCTCCTCTGGGCAAGCCCGGGTCCCAGATCCTGTTGTGCCTGTGAATAGGCTGCAGGGGGACGGTGAAGACCAGCAACAGCTTTCAGGGCTGCCACCTTCCGTGTGGGACAAGGAGCCGGACGTGTGACTTTTCATTAGTAGGCTCTGCCGAGGACGAGAGCCATGATATGTTCCTACACTGTGTAAGCCCGGGTGCTGAATCCTGTTGTACCTGTGAATAGGCTGCAGGGGGACGGTGAAGACCAGCAACATCTTTCCAGCCTGCCACCTTCCGTGTGGGACAAGGAGACAGACGTGTGCCTTTCCGGAATCAGGCTCTGCCGAGGACGAGAGACATGAGATGTTCCTCCTCTGGGCAAGCCCGGGTCCCAGATCCTGTTGTGCCTGTGAATAGGCTGCAGGGGGACGGTGAAGACCAGCAACATCTTTCCAGCCTGCCACCTTCCGTGTGGGACAAGGAGCCGGACGTGTGCCTTTCCAGAATCAGACTCTGCCGAGGACGAGAGCCATGAGATGTTCCTCCTCTGGGCAAGCCCGGGTCCCAGATCCTGTTGTGCCTGTGAATAGGCTGCAGGGGGACGGTGAAGACCAGCAACATCTTTCCGGCCTACCACCTTCCGTGTCGGTCAAGGAGCCGGACGTGTGACTTTTCAGAAGTAGGCTCTGCCGAGGACGAGAGCCATGAGATGTTCCTCCTCTGGGCAAGCCCCGGTCCCAGATCCTGTTGTGACTGTGAGTAGGCTGCAGGGGGACGGTGAAGACCAGCAACATCTTTCCGGCCTGCCACTTTCCGTGTGGGACAAGGAGCCGGACATTTGCCTTTCCAGAATCAGACTCTGCCGAGGACGAGAGCCATGAGATGTACCTCCTCTGGGCAAGCTAAGGTCCTGAATCCTGTTGTACCTGTGAATAGGCTGCAGGGGGACGGTGAAGACCAGCAACAGCTTTCAGGGCTGCCACCTTCCGTGTGGGACAAGGAGCCGGACGTGTGCCTTTCAGGAATCAGGCTCTGCCGAGGTCGAGAGCCATGAGATGTTCCTCCTCTGGGCAAACCCGGGTCCCAGATCCTGTTGTACTTGTGAATAAGCTGCAGGGGGACGGTGAAGACCAGCAACAGCTTTCAGGGCTGCCACCTTCCGTGTGGGACAAGGAGCCGGACGTGTGCCTTTTCGGAAACAGGCTCTGCCGAGGACGAGAGACTAACCCTGACCCTCACCCTAACCCTAACCCTTAACCCTAACCCTAAGCCCATCCCTAACGACCCTCACCCTAACCCTAACCCTAAGCCCTTAATACTAACCCTAAACCTAAACCCTAACCCTAACCCTAACTGTAACCCTAACCCGGACCCTATCTCCTAACTCTAACCCTAACACCTAACCCTAACCGTAACCCTAACCACCTAACCCTAACACTCAACCTAACACCTAACCCTAACCCTAATCCTAACCTCTAACCCTAACCCCTAACCCTAACCCTAACCCTAATGGACCCTAACCCTAAACCTAACCCCTAACCCTAACCCTAACCCTAACCCTAACCCTAATGGCCCTAACCCTAACCCTAACCCTGACCCTAACCCTAACCCTAAGCCTAACCCTAACCCCCTAACCCTAACCCTAACCCTAACCCTAACCCTAACCCTAACCCACCTTCCGTGTGGGACAAGGAGCCGGACGTGTGCCTTTTCGGAAACAGGCTCTGCCGAGGACGAGAGACTAACCCTGACCCTAACCCTAACCCTAACCCCTAACCCTAACCCTAAGCCCATCCCTAACAACCCTAAACCTAACCCTAACCCTAAGCCCTTAACACTAACCCTAACCCTAAACCCTAACCCTAACCCTAACTGTAACCCTAACCCGGACCCTAACTCCTAAATCTAACCCTAAACCTAACCCCTAACCCTAACTGTAACCCTAACCAACTAACCATAACCCCTAACCCTAACCCTAATACTAATGGCCCTAACCCTAACCCTAACCCCTAACGCTAACCCTAACCCTAATGGACCCTAACCCTAACCCTAACCCTAACCCCTAACCCTAACCCTAACCCTAACCCCTAACCCGAACCCTAACCCTAATGGCCCTAACCCTAACCCTAACCCTGACCCTAACCCTAACCCTAACCCTAACCCCCTAACCTTAACCCGAACCCTAACCGTAACCCTAACCCTAACCCCTAACGGTAAACCTTTTCTGACAAGTTGCAGGATGTGTGCCGTTTCCGAAACAGGTTCTGCTGAGGACGAGAGCCATGAGATTTTCCTCCTCTGGGCAATCCCGTATCCCAGATCCTGTTGTGCCTGTGAATAGGCTGCAGGGGGACGGTGAAGACCAGCAACAGCTTTCAGGGCTGCCACCTTCCGTGTGGGACAAGGAGCCGGACGTGTGCCTTCCAGAATCAGGCTCTGCCGAGGACGAGAGCCATGAGATGTTCCCCCTCTGGGCAAGCCCCGGTCCCAGATCCTGTTGTGCCTGTGAATAGGCTGCAGGGGGACGGTGAAGACCAGCAACATCTTTCCAGCCTGCCACCTTCCGTGTGGGACAAGGAGCCGGACGTGTGCCTTTTCGGAATCAGGCTCTGCCGAGGACGAGAGCCATGAGATGTTCCTCCTCTGGGCAAGCCCGGGTCCCAGATCCTGTTGTGCCTGTGAATAGGCTGCAGGGGGACGGTGAAGACCAGCAACATCCTTCAGGGGTGCCAACTTCCGTGTGGGACAAGGAGCCGGACGTGTGCCTTTCCAGAATCAGACTCTGCCGAGGACGAGAGCCATGATATGATCCTCCTCTGGTCAAGCCCGGGTCCTGAATCCTGTTGTACCTGTGAATAGGCTGCAGGGGGACGGTGAAGACCAGCAACAGCTTTCAGGGCTGCCACCTTCCGTGTCGGACAAGGAGCCGGACGTGTGCCTTTTCGGAATCGGGCTCTGCCGAGGAAGAGAGCCATGAGATGTTCCTCCACTAGGCAAGCCCGGGTCCCAGATCCTGTTGTGCCTGTGAATAGGCTGCAGGGGGACGGTGAAGACCAGCAACATCCTTCAGGGGTGCCAACTTCCGTGTGGGACAAGGAGCCGGACGTGTGCCTTTTCGGAAACAGGCTCTGCCGAGGAAGAGATCCATGAGATGTTCCTCCTCTGGGCAAGCCCGGGTCCTGAATCCTGTTGTACCTGTGAATAGGCTGCAGGGGGACGGTGAAGACCAGCAACAGCTTTCAGGGCTGCCACCTTCCGTGTGGGACAAGGAGCCGGACGTGTGCCTTTACGGAAATAGGCTCTGCCGAGGACGAGATCCATGAGATCTTCCTCCTCTGGGCAAGCCCGGGTCCCAGATCCTGTTGTACCTGTGAATAGGCTGCAGGGGGACGGTGAAGACCAGCAACAGCTTTCAGGGCTGCCACCTTCCGTGTGGGACAAGGAGCCGGACGTGTGCCTTTCCGGAATCAGGCTCTGCCGAGGACGAGAGACATGAGATGTTCCTCCTCTGGGCAAGCCCGGGTCCCAGATCCTGTTGTACCTGTGAATAAGCTGCAGGGGGACGGTGAAGACCAGCAAAAGCTTCCCGGGCTGCCACCTTCCGTGTGGGACAAGGAGCCGGACGTGTGCCTTTTCGGAAACAGGCTCTGCCGAGGACGAGAGACTAACCCTGACCCTAACCCTAACCCTAACCCCTAACCCTAACCCTAAGCCCATCCCTAACAACCCTAAACCTAACCCTAACCCTAAGCCCTTAACACTAACCCTAACCCTAAACCCTAAACCTAACCCTAACTGTAATCCTAACCCGGACCCTAACTCCTAACTCTAACCCTAAACCTAACCCCTAACCCTAACCGTAACCCTAACCAACTACCCCTAACCCCTAACCCTAACCCTAATACTAATGGCCCTAACCCTAACCCTAACCCCTAACCCTAACCCTAACCCTAATGGACCCTAACCCTAACCCTAACCCTAACCCCTAACCCTAACCCTAACCCTAATGGCCCTAACCCTAACCCTGACCCTAACCCTAACCCTAACCCTAACCCCCTAACCCTAACCCTGACCCTAACCCTAACCCTAACCCTAACCCCTAACTGTAAACCTTTTCTGACAAGTTGCAGGAAGTGTGCCGTTTCCGAAACAGGTTCTGCTGAGGACGAGAGCCATGAGATTTTCCTCCTCTGGGCAAGCACGTATCCCAGATCCTGTTGTGCCTGTGAATAGGCTGCAGGGGGACGGTGAAGACCAGCAATATCTTTCCGGCCTGCCACCTTCCGTGTGGGACAAGGAGCCGGACGTGTGCCTTTTCGGAAACAGGCTCTGCCGAGGACGAGATCCATGAGATGTTCCTCCTCTGGGCAAGCCCGGGTCCCAGATCCTGTTGTGCCTGTGAATAGGCTGCAGGGGGACGGTGAAGACCAGCAACATCTTTTAGGGCTGCCACCTTCCGTGTGGGACAAGGAGCCGGACGTGTGCCTTTTCGGAAACAGGCTCTGCCGAGGACGAGAGCCATGAGATGTTCCTCCTCTGGGCAAGCCCGGGTCCCAGATCCTGTTGTGCCTGTGAATAGGCTGCAGGGGGACGGTGAAGACCAGCAACATCCTTCAGGGGTGCCAACTTCCGTGTGGGACAAGGAGCCGGACGTGTGCCTTTCCAGAATCAGACTCTGCCGAGGACGAGAGCCATGATATGATCCTCCTCTGGTCAAGCCCGGGTCCTGAATCCTGTTGTACCTGTGAATAGGCTGCAGGGGGACGGTGAAGACCAGCA
>NW_026060789.1:30000-52500 GCF_929443795.1 Astur gentilis
CTTTCCAGCCTGCCACCTTCCGTGTGGGACAAGGAGCCGGACGTGTGCCTTTCCAGAATCAGACTCTGCCGAGGACGAGAGCCATGAGATGTTCCTCCTCTGGGCAAGCCCGGGTCCCAGATCCTGTTGTGCCTGTGAATAGGCTGCAGGGGGACGGTGAAGACCAGCAACATCTTTCCGGCCTACCACCTTCCGTGTGGGACAAGGAGCCGGACGTGTGACTTTCCAGAAGTAGGCTCTGCCGAGGACGAGAGCCATGATATGTTCCTCCTCTGGGCAAGCCCGGGTCCTGAATCCTGTTGTACCTGTGAATAGGCTGCAGGGGGACGGTGAAGACCAGCAACATCTTTCCGGCCTGCCACCTTCCGTGTGGGACAAGGAGCCGGACGTGTGCCTTCTCGAAAAGAGGCCCTGCCGAGGACAAGAGCCATGAGATGTTCCTCCTCTGGGCAAGCCCGGGTGCCAGATCCTGTTGTGCCTGTGAATAGGCTGCAGGGGGACGGTGAAGACCAGCAACTTCTTTCAGGGCTGCCACCTTCCGTGTGGGACAAGGAGCCGGACGTGTGCCTTTTCGGGAAGAGGCTCTGCCGAGGACAAGAGCCATGATATGTTCCTCCTCTGGGCGTGCCCGGGTCCTGAATACTGTTGTGCCTTTGAATAGGCTGCAGGGGGACGGTGAAGACCAGCAACATCTTTCCGGCCTGCCACCTTTCGTGTGGGACAAGGAGCCGGACGTGTGACTTTTCAGAAATAGGCTCTGCCGAGGACGAGAGCCATGAGATGTTCCTCCTCTGGGCAAGCCCGGGTCCCAGATCCTGTCGTACCTGTGAATAGGCTGCAGGGGGACGGTGAAGACCAGCAACATCTTTCCGGCCTGCCACCTTCCGTGTGGGACAAGGAGCCGGACGTGTGCCTTTCCAGAATCAGACTCTGCCGAGGACGAGAGCCATGAGATGTTCCTCCTCTGGGCAAGCCCGGGTCCCAGATCCTGTTGTGCCTGTGAATAGGCTGCAGGGGGACGGTGAAGACCAGCAACATCTTTCCGGCCTGCCACCTTCCGTGTCGGACAAGGAGCCGCACGTATGAATTTTCAAAAACAGGCCCTGCCGAGGACGAGAGCCATGAGATGTTCCTCCTCTGGGCAAGCCCGGGTCCTGAATCCTGTTGTACCTGTGAATAGGCTGCAGGGGGACGGTGAAGACCAGCAACAGCTTTCAGGGCTGCCACCTTCCGTGTGGGACAAGGAGCCGGACGTGTACCTTTTCGGAAAGAGGCCCTGCCGAGGACGAGAGCCATGAGATGTTCCTCCTCTGGGCAAGCCCCGGTCCCAGATCCTGTTGTGACTGTGAATAGGCTGCAGGGGGACGGTGAAGACCAGCAACAGCTTTCAGGGCTGCCACCTTCCGTGTGGGACAAGGAGCCGGACGTGTGCCTTTCCGGAATCAGGCTCTGCCGAGGACGAGAGCCATGAGATGTTCCTCCTCTGGGCAAGCCCGGGTCCCAGATCCTGTTGTGCCTTTGAATAGGCTGCAGGGGGACGGTGAAGACCAGCAACATCTTTCCGGCCTACCACCTTCCGTGTCGGACAAGGAGCCGGACGTGTGACTTTTCAGAAGTAGGCTCTGCCGAGGACGAGAGCCATGATATGTTCCTCCTCTGGGCAAGCCCGGGTCCTGAATCCTATTGTACCTGTGAATAGGCTGCAGGGGGACGGTGAAGACCAGCAACAGCTTTCAGGGCTGCCACCTTCCGTGTGGGACAAGGAGCCGGACGTGTGCCTTTTTGGAAACAGGCTCTGCCGAGGACGAGAGACTAACACTGACCCTAACCCTAACCCTAACCCCTAACCCTAACCCTAAGCCCATCCCTAACGACCCTAACCCTAACCCTAACCCTAAGCCCTTAACACTAACCCTAACCCTAAACCCTAACCCTAACCCTAACTGTAACCCTAACCCGGACCCTATCTCGTAACTCTAACCCTAACCCTAACCCCTAACCCTAACCGTAACCCTAACCACCTAACCCTAAGACTCGCCCTAACACCTAACCCTAACCCTAATCCTAACCCCTAACCCTAACCCCTACCCTAACCCTAACCCTAATGTACCCTAACCCTAACCCTAACCCTAACCCCTAACCCTAACACTAACCCTAATGGCCCTAACCCTAACCCTAACCCTGACCCTAACCCTAACCCTAAGCCTAACCCTAACCCCCTAACCCTAACCCTAACCCTAAACCTAACCCTAACCCTAACCCTAAACCTAACCCCAACCCAAACCCTAACCCCTAACTGTAAACCTTTTCTGACAAGTTGCAGGATGTGTGCCGTTTCCGAAACAGGTTCTGCTGAGGACGAGAGCCATGAGATTTTCCTCCTCTGGGCAAGCCCGGGTCCCAGATCCTGTTGTGCCTGTGAATACGCTGCAGGGGGACGGTGAAGACCAGCAACATCTTTCAGGGCTGCCACCTTCCGTGTGGGACAAGGAGCCGGACGTGTGCCTTTCCGGAATCAGGCTCTGCCGAGGACGAGAGCCATGAGATGTTCCTCCTCTGGGCAAGCCCGGGTCCCAGATCCTGTTGTGCCTGTGAATAGGCTGCAGGGGGACGGTGAAGACCAGCAACATCTTTCCAGCCTGCCACCTTCCGTGTGGGACAAGGAGCCGGACGTGTGCCTTTCCAGAATCAGACTCTGCCGAGGACGAGAGCCATGAGATGTTCCTCCTCTGGGCAAGCCCGGGTCCCAGATCCTGTTGTGCCTGTGAATAGGCTGCAGGGGGACGGTGAAGACCAGCAACATCTTTCCGGCCTGCCACCTTCCGTGTGGGACAAGGAGCCGGACGTGTGACTTTCCAGAAGTAGGCTCTGCCGAGGACAAGAGCCATGAGATGTTCCTCCTCTGGGCAAGCCCGGGTCCCAGATCCTGTTGTGCCTGTGAATAGGCTGCAGGGGGACGGTGAAGACCAGCAACTTCTTTCAGGGCTGCCACCTTCCGTGTGGGACAAGGAGCCGGACGTGTGCCTTCTCGAAAAGAGGCCCTGCCGAGGACAAGAGCCATGAGATGTTCCTCCTCTGGGCAAGCCCGGGTGCCAGATCCTGTTGTGCCTGTGAATAGGCTGCAGGGGGACGGTGAAGACCAGCAACTTCTTTCAGGGCTGCCACCTTCCGTGTGGGACAAGGAGCCGGACGTGTGCCTTTTCGGGAAGAGGCTCTGCCGAGGACAAGAGCCATGATATGTTCCTCCTCTGGGCGTGCCCGGGTCCTGAATACTGTTGTGCCTTTGAATAGGCTGCAGGGGGACGGTGAAGACCAGCAACATCTTTCCGGCCTGCCACCTTTCGTGTGGGACAAGGAGCCGGACGTGTGACTTTTAAGAAATAGGCTCTGCCGAGGACGAGAGCCATGAGATTTTCCTCCTCTGGGCAAGCCCGGGTCCTGAATCCTGTTGTACCTGTGAATAGGCTGCAGGGGGACGGTGAAGACCAGCAACAGCTTTCAGGGCTGCCACCTTCCGTGTGGGACAAGGAGCCGGACGTGTGCCTTTCCGGAATCAGGCTCTGCCGAGGACGAGAGCCATGAGATGTTCCTCCTCTGGGCAAGCCCGGGTCCCAGATCCTGTTGTGCCTGTGAATAGGCTGCAGGGGGGCGGTGAAGACCAGCAACATCTTTCAGGGCTGGCACCTTCCGTGTGGGACAAGGAGCCGGACGTGTGACTTTTCGGGAAGAGGCTCTGCCGAGGACGAGAAACTAACCCTGACCCTAACCATAACCCTAACCCTTAACCCTAACCCTAAGCCCATCCCTAACGATCCTCACCCTAACCCTAACCCTAAGCCCTTAAAACTAACCCTAACCCTAAACCCTAACCCTAACCCTAACTGTAACCCTAACCCGGACCCTATCTCCTAACTCTAACCCTAACACCTAACCATAACCGTAACCCTAACCACCTAACCCTAACACTCACCCTAACACCTAACCCTAACCCTAATCCTAACCTCTAACCCTAACCCCTAACCCTAACCCTAACCCTAATGGACCCTAACCCTAACCCTAACCCTAACCCCTAACCCTAACCCTAACCCTAACCCTAACCCTAATGGCCCTAACCCTAACCCTAACCCTGACCCTAACCCTAACCCTAAGCCTAACCCTAACCCCCTAACCCTAACCCTAACCCTAACCCCTAACCCTAACCCTAACCCTAAACCTAACCCCAACCCTAGCCCTAACCCTAACCCTAACCCCTAACTGTAAACCTTTTCTGACAAGTTGCAGGATGTGTGCCGTTTCCGAAACAGGTTCTGCTGAGGACGAGAGCCATGAGATTTTCCTCCTCTGGGCAAGCCCGTATCCCAGATCCTGTTGTGCCTGTGAATAGGCTGCAGGGGGACGGTGAAGACCAGCAACATCTTTCAGGGCTGCCACCTTCCGTGTGGGACAAGGAGCCGGACGTGTGCCTTTCCGGAATCAGGCTCTGCCGAGGACGAGAGCCATGAGATGTTCCTCCTCTGGGCAAGCCCGGGTCCCAGATCCTGTTGTGCCTGTGAATAGGCTGCAGGGGGACGGTGAAGACCAGCAACATCTTTCCAGCCTGCCACCTTCCTTGTGGGACACGGAGCCGGACGTGTGCCTTTCCAGAATCAGGCACTGCCGAGGACGAGAGCCATGAGATGTTCCTCCTCTGGGCAAGCCCCGGTCCCAGATCCTGTTGTGCCTGTGAATAGGCTGCAGGGGGACGGTGAAGACCAGCAACATCCTTCAGGGGTGCCACCTTCCGTGTGGGACAAGGAGCCGGACGTGTGCCTTTTCGGAAATAGGCTCTGCCGAGGACGAGAGCCATGAGATGTTCCTCCTCTGGGCAAGCCCGGGTCCCAGATCCTGTTGTGCCTGAGAATAGGCTGCAGGGGGACGGTGAAGACCAGCAACAGCTTTCAGGGCTGCCACCTTCCGTGTGGGACAAGGAGCCGGACGTGTGCCTTTTCGGAATCGGGCTCTGCCGAGGAAGAGAGCCATGAGATGTTCCTCCTCTGGGCATGCCCGGGTCCTGAATCCTGTTGTGCCTGTGAATAGGCTGCAGGGGGACGGTGAAGACCAGCAACAGCTTTCAGGGCTGCCACCTTCCGTGTGGGACAAGGAGCCGGACGTGTGCCTTCTCGGAAACAGGCTCTGCCGAGGACGAGAGCCATGAGATGTTCCTCCTCTGGGCAAGCCCGGGTCCCAGATCCTGTTGTGCCTGTGAATAGGCTGCAGGGGGACGGTGAAGACCAGCAACATCCTTCAGGGGTGCCACCTTCCGTGTGGGACAAGGAGCCGGACGTGTGCCTTTACGGAAACAGGCCCTGTCGAGGACGAGAGCCATGAGATGTTCCTCCTCTGGGCAAGCCCGGGTGCCAGATCCTGTTGTGCCTGTGAATAGGCTGCAGGGGGACGGTGAAGACCAGCAACATCTTTCCAGCCTGCCACCTTCCGTGTGGGACAAGGAGCCGGACGTGTGCCTTTCCAGAATCAGACTCTGCCGAGGACGAGAGCCATGAGATGTTCCTCCTCTGGGCAAGCCCGGGTCCCAGATCCTGTTGTGCCTGTGAATAGGCTGCAGGGGGACGGTGAAGACCAGCAACATCTTTCCGGCCTACCACCTTCCGGGTCGGACAAGGAGCCGGACGTGTGACTTTTCAGAAGTAGGCTCTGCCGAGGACGAGAGCCATGAGATGTTCCTCCTCTGGGCAAGCCCCGGTCCCAGATCCTGTTGTGCCTGTGAGTAGGCTGCAGGGGGACGGTGAAGACCAGCAACATCTTTCCGGCCTGCCACCTTCCGTGTGGGACAAGGAGCCGGACATGTGCCTTTCCAGAATCAGACTCTGCCGAGGACGAGAGCCATGAGATGTTCCTCCTCTGGGCAAGCTCGGGTCCTGAATCCTGTTGTACCTGTGAATAGGCTGCAGGGGGACGGTGAAGACCAGCAACAGCTTTCAGGGCTGCCACCTTCCGTGTGGGACAAGGAGCCGGACGTGTGCCTTTCCGGAATCAGGCTCTGCCGAGGACGAGAGCCATGAGATGTTCCTCCTCTGGGCAAACCCGGGTCCCAGATCCTGTTGACCTTGTGAATAAGCTCTAGGGGGACGGTGAAGACCAGCAACAGCTTTCAGGGCTGCCACCTTCCGTGTGGGACAAGGAGCCGGACGTGTGCCTTCTCGAAAAGAGGCCCTGCCGAGGACAAGAGCCATGAGATGTTCCTCCTCTGGGCAAGCCCGGGTGCCAGATCCTGTTGTGCCTGTGAATAGGCTGCAGGGGGACGGTGAAGACCAGCAACTTCTTTCAGGGCTGCCACCTTCCGTGTGGGACAAGGAGCCGGACGTGTGCCTTTTCGGGAAGAGGCTCTGCCGAGGACAAGAGCCATGATATGTTCCTCCTCTGGGCGTGCCCGGGTCCTGAATACTGTTGTGCCTTTGAATAGGCTGCAGGGGGACGGTGAAGACCAGCAACATCTTTCCGGCCTGCCACCTTTCGTGTGGGACAAGGAGCCGGACGTGTGACTTTTCAGAAATAGGCTCTGCCGAGGACGAGAGCCATGAGATTTTCCTCCTCTGGGCAAGCCCGGGTCCTGAATCCTGTTGTACCTGTGAATAGGCTGCAGGGGGACGGTGAAGACCAGCAACAGCTTTCAGGGCTGCCACCTTCCGTGTGGGACAAGGAGCCGGACGTGTGCCTTTCCGGAATCAGGCTCTGCCGAGGACGAGAGCCATGAGATGTTCCTCCTCTGGGCAAGCCCGGGTCCCAGATCCTGTTGTGCCTGTGAATAGGCTGCAGGGGGGCGGTGAAGACCAGCAACATCTTTCAGGGCTGGCACCTTCCGTGTGGGACAAGGAGCCGGACGTGTGACTTTTCGGGAAGAGGCTCTGCCGAGGACGAGAAACTAACCCTGACCCTAACCATAACCCTAACCCTTAAACCTAACCCTAAGCCCATCCCTAACGATCCTCACCCTAACCCTAACCCTAAGCCCTTAAAACTAACCCTAACCCTAAACCCTAACCCTAACCCTAACTGTAACCCTAACCCGGACCCTATCTCCTAACTCTAACCCTAACACCTAACCATAACCGTAACCCTAACCACCTAACCCTAACACTCACCCTAACACCTAACCCTAACCCTAATCCTAACCTCTAACCCTAACCCCTAACCCTAACCCTAACCCTAATGGACCCTAACCCTAACCCTAACCCTAACCCCTAACCCTAACCCTAACCCTAACCCTAACCCTAATGGCCCTAACCCTAACCCTAACCCTGACCCTAACCCTAACCCTAAGCCTAACCCTAACCCCCTAACCCTAACCCTAACCCTAACCCCTAACCCTAACCCTAACCCTAAACCTAACCCCAACCCTAGCCCTAACCCTAACCCTAACCCCTAACTGTAAACCTTTTCTGACAAGTTGCAGGATGTGTGCCGTTTCCGAAACAGGTTCTGCTGAGGACGAGAGCCATGAGATTTTCCTCCTCTGGGCAAGCCCGTATCCCAGATCCTGTTGTGCCTGTGAATAGGCTGCAGGGGGACGGTGAAGACCAGCAACATCTTTCAGGGCTGCCACCTTCCGTGTGGGACAAGGAGCCGGACGTGTGCCTTTCCGGAATCAGGCTCTGCCGAGGACGAGAGCCATGAGATGTTCCTCCTCTGGGCAAGCCCGGGTCCCAGATCCTGTTGTGCCTGTGAATAGGCTGCAGGGGGACGGTGAAGACCAGCAACATCTTTCCAGCCTGCCACCTTCCTTGTGGGACACGGAGCCGGACGTGTGCCTTTCCAGAATCAGGCACTGCCGAGGACGAGAGCCATGAGATGTTCCTCCTCTGGGCAAGCCCCGGTCCCAGATCCTGTTGTGCCTGTGAATAGGCTGCAGGGGGACGGTGAAGACCAGCAACATCCTTCAGGGGTGCCACCTTCCGTGTGGGACAAGGAGCCGGACGTGTGCCTTTTCGGAAATAGGCTCTGCCGAGGACGAGAGCCATGAGATGTTCCTCCTCTGGGCAAGCCCGGGTCCCAGATCCTGTTGTGCCTGAGAATAGGCTGCAGGGGGACGGTGAAGACCAGCAACAGCTTTCAGGGCTGCCACCTTCCGTGTGGGACAAGGAGCCGGACGTGTGCCTTTTCGGAATCGGGCTCTGCCGAGGAAGAGAGCCATGAGATGTTCCTCCTCTGGGCATGCCCGGGTCCTGAATCCTGTTGTGCCTGTGAATAGGCTGCAGGGGGACGGTGAAGACCAGCAACAGCTTTCAGGGCTGCCACCTTCCGTGTGGGACAAGGAGCCGGACGTGTGCCTTCTCGGAAACAGGCTCTGCCGAGGACGAGAGCCATGAGATGTTCCTCCTCTGGGCAAGCCCGGGTCCCAGATCCTGTTGTGCCTGTGAATAGGCTGCAGGGGGACGGTGAAGACCAGCAACATCCTTCAGGGGTGCCAACTTCCGTGTGGGACAAGGAGCCGGACGTGTGCCTTTACGGAAACAGGCCCTGACGAGGACGAGAGCCATGAGATGTTCCTCCTCTGGGCAAGCCCGGGTGCCAGATCCTGTTGTGCCTGTGAATAGGCTGCAGGGGGACGGTGAAGACCAGCAACATCTTTCCAGCCTGCCACCTTCCGTGTGGGACAAGGAGCCGGACGTGTGCCTTTCCAGAATCAGACTCTGCCGAGGACGAGAGCCATGAGATGTTCCTCCTCTGGGCAAGCCCGGGTCCCAGATCCTGTTGTGCCTGTGAATAGGCTGCAGGGGGACGGTGAAGACCAGCAACATCTTTCCGGCCTACCACCTTCCGGGTCGGACAAGGAGCCGGACGTGTGACTTTTCAGAAGTAGGCTCTGCCGAGGACGAGAGCCATGAGATGTTCCTCCTCTGGGCAAGCCCCGGTCCCAGATCCTGTTGTGCCTGTGAGTAGGCTGCAGGGGGACGGTGAAGACCAGCAACATCTTTCCGGCCTGCCACCTTCCGTGTGGGACAAGGAGCCGGACATGTGCCTTTCCTGAATCAGACTCTGCCGAGGACGAGAGCCATGAGATGTT
Organism: Astur gentilis; assembly: GCF_929443795.1. Taxonomy (NCBI): domain Eukaryota; kingdom Metazoa; phylum Chordata; class Aves; order Accipitriformes; family Accipitridae; genus Astur; species Astur gentilis. The sequence continues at coordinate 39,062 of NW_026060789.1, forward strand.
CCTCCTCTGGGCAAGCTCGGGTCCTGAATCCTGTTGTACCTGTGAATAGGCTGCAGGGGGACGGTGAAGACCAGCAACAGCTTTCAGGGCTGCCACCTTCCGTGTGGGACAAGGAGCCGGACGTGTGCCTTTCCGGAATCAGGCTCTGCCGAGGACGAGAGCCATGAGATGTTCCTCCTCTGGGCAAACCCGGGTCCCAGATCCTGTTGACCTTGTGAATAAGCTCTAGGGGGACGGTGAAGACCAGCAACAGCTTTCAGGGCTGCCACCTTCCGTGTGGGACAAGGAGCCGGACGTGTGCCTTTTCGGAAACAGGCTCTGCCGAGGACGAGAGACTAACCCTGACCCTCACCCTAACCCTAACCCTTAACCCTAACCCTAAGCCCATCCCTAACGACCCTCACCCTAACCCTAACCCTAAGCCCTTAAAACTAACCCTAACCCTAAACCCTAACCCTAACCCTAACTGTAACCCTAACCCGGACCCTATCTCCTAACTCTAACCCTAACACCTAACCCTAACCGTAACCCTAACCACCTAACCCTAACACTCAACCTAACACCTAACCCTAACCCTAATCCTAACCTCTAACCCTAACCCCTAACCCTAACCCTAACCCTAATGGACCCTAACCCTAACCCTAACCCCTAACCCTAACCCTAACCCTAACCCTAACCCCAATCCTAGCCTTAACCCTAACCCTAACCCCTAACTGTAAACCTTTTCTGACAAGTTGCAGGATGTGTGCCGTTTCCGAAACAGGTTCTGCTGAGGACGAGAGCCATGAGATTTTCCTCCTCTGGGCAAGCCCGTATCCCAGATCCTGTTGTGCCTGTGAATAGGCTGCAGGGTGACGGTGAAGACCAGCAACATCTTTCAGGGCTGCCACCTTCCGTGTGGGACAAGGAGCCGGACGTGTGCCTTTCCGGAATCAGGCTATGCCGAGGACGAGAGCCATGAGATGTTCCTCCTCTGGGCAAGCCCGGGTCCCGGATCCTGTTGTGCCTGTGAATAGGCTGCAGGGGGACGGTGAAGACCAGCAACATCTTTCCAGCCTGCCACCTTCCTTGTGGGACACGGAGCCGGACGTGTGCCTTTCCAGAATCAGGCACTGCCGAGGACGAGAGCCATGAGATGTTCCTCCTCTGGGCAAGCCCGGGTCCCAGATCCTGTTGTGCCTGTGAATAGGCTGCAGGGGGACGGTGAAGACCAGCAACATCCTTCAGGGGTGCCAACTTCCGTGTGGGACAAGGAGCCGGACGTGTGCCTTTTCGGAAATAGGCTCTGCCGAGGACGAGAGCCATGAGATGTTCCTCCTCTGGGCATGCCCGGGTCCCAGATCCTGTTGTGCCTGAGAATAGGCTGCAGGGGGACGGTGAAGACCAGCAACACCTTTCAGGGCTGCCACCTTCCGTGTGGGACAAGGAGCCGGACGTGTGCCTTTTCGGAATCGGGCTCTGCCGAGGAAGAGAGCCATGAGATGTTCCTCCTCTGGGCATGCCCGGGTCCTGAATCCTGTTGTGCCTGTGAATAGGCTGCAGGGGGACGGTGAAGACCAGCAACAACTTTCAGGGGTGCCACCTTCCGTGTGGGACAAGGAGCCGGACGTGTGCCTTTTCGGAAACAGGCCCTGTCGAGGACGAGAGCCATGAGATGTTCCTCCTCTGGGCAAGCCCGGGTCCCAGATCCTGTTGTGCCTGTGAATAGGCTGCAGGGGGACGGTGAAGACCAGCAACAGCTTTCAGGGCTGCCACCTTCCGTGTGGGACAAGGAACCGGACGTGTGCCTTTTCGAAAATAGGCCCTGCCGAGGACGAGAGCCATGAGATGTTCCTCCTCTGGGCAAGCCCGGGTCCCAGATCCTGTCGTACCTGTGAATAGGCTGCAGGGGGACGGTGAAGACCATCACCAGCTTTCAGGGCTGCCACCTTCCGTGTGGGACAAGGAGCCGGACGTGTGCCTTTTCGGGAAGAGGCTCTGCCGAGGACGAGATCAGTGAGATGTTCCTCCTCTGGGCGTGCCCGGGTCCTGAATCCTGTTGTACCTGTGAATAGGCTGCAGGGGGACGGTGAAGACCAGCAACAGCTTTCAGGGCTGCCACCTTCCGTGTGGGACAAGGAGCCGGACGTGTGCCTTTTCGGAAATAGGCTCTGCCGAGGACGAGAGCCATGAGATGTTCCTCCTCTGGGCAAGCCCGGGTCCCAGATCCTGTCGTAACTGTGAATAGGCTGCAGGGGGACGGTGAAGACCAGCAACAGCTTTCAGGGCTGCCACCTTCCGTGTGGGACAAGGAGCCAGACGTGTGCCTTTTCGGAATCGGGCTCTGCCGAGGACGAGAGCCATGAGATGTTCCTCCTCTGGGCAAGCCCGGGTCCTGAATCCTGTTGTGCCTGTGAATAGGCTGCAGGGGGACGGTGAAGACCAGCAACAGCTTTCAGGGCTGCCACCTTCCGTGTGGGACAAGGAGCCGGACGTGTGCCTTCTCGGAAACAGGCTCTGCCGAGGACGAGAGCCATGAGATGTTCCTCCTCTGGGCAAGCCCGGGTCCCAGATCCTGTTGTGCCTGTGAATAGGCTGCAGGGGGACGGTGAAGACCAGCAACATCCTTCAGGGGTGCCACCTTCCGTGTGGGACAAGGAGCCGGACGTGTGCCTTTTCGGAAACAGGCCCTGTCGAGGACGAGAGCCATGAGATGTTCCTCCTCTGGGCAAGCCCGGGTCCCAGATCCTGTTGTGCCTGTGAATAGGCTGCAGGGGGACGGTGAAGACCAGCAACAGCTTTCAGGGCTGCCACCTTCCTTGTGGGACAAGGAGCCAGACGTGTGCCTTTTCGGAATCGGGCTCTGCCGAGGAAGAGAGCCATGAGATGTTCCTCCTCTGGGCATGCCCGGGTCCTGAATCCTGTTGTGCCTGTGAATAGGCTGCAGGGGGACGGTGAAGACCAGCAACACCTTTCAGGGGTGCCACCTTCCGTGTGGGACAAGGAGCCGGACGTGTGCCTTTTCGGAAACAGGCCCTGTCGAGGACGAGAGCCATGAGATGTTCCTCCTCTGGGCAAGCCCGGGTCCCAGATCCTGTTGTGCCTGTGAATAGGCTGCAGGGGGACGGTGAAGACCAGCAACAGCTTTCAGGGCTGCCACCTTCCGTGTGGGACAAGGAACCGGACGTGTGCCTTTTCGAAAATAGGCCCTGCCGAGGACGAGAGCCATGAGATGTTCCTCCTCTGGGCAAGCCCGGGTCCCAGATCCTGTCGTACCTGTGAATAGGCTGCAGGGGGACGGTGAAGACCATCACCAGCTTTCAGGGCTGCCACCTTCCGTGTGGGACAAGGAGCCGGACGTGTGCCTTTTCGGGAAGAGGCTCTGCCGAGGACGAGATCAGTGAGATGTTCCTCCTCTGGGCGTGCCCGGGTCCTGAATCCTGTTGTACCTGTGAATAGGCTGCAGGGGGACGGTGAAGACCAGCAACAGCTTTCAGGGCTGCCACCTTCCGTGTGGGACAAGGAGCCGGACGTGTGCCTTTTCGGAAATAGGCTCTGCCGAGGACGAGAGCCATGAGATGTTCCTCCTCTGGGCAAGCCCGGGTCCCAGATCCTGTCGTAACTGTGAATAGGCTGCAGGGGGACGGTGAAGACCAGCAACAGCTTTCAGGGCTGCCACCTTCCGTGTGGGACAAGGAGCCAGACGTGTGCCTTTTCGGAATCGGGCTCTGCCGAGGACGAGAGCCATGAGATGTTCCTCCTCTGGGCAAGCCCGGGTCCTGAATCCTGTTGTGCCTGTGAATAGGCTGCAGGGGGACGGTGAAGACCAGCAACAGCTTTCAGGGCTGCCACCTTCCGTGTGGGACAAGGAGCCGGACGTGTGCCTTCTCGGAAACAGGCTCTGCCGAGGACGAGAGCCATGAGATGTTCCTCCTCTGGGCAAGCCCGGGTCCCAGATCCTGTTGTGCCTGTGAATAGGCTGCAGGGGGACGGTGAAGACCAGCAACATCCTTCAGGGGTGCCACCTTCCGTGTGGGACAAGGAGCCGGACGTGTGCCTTTTCGGAAACAGGCCCTGTCGAGGACGAGAGCCATGAGATGTTCCTCCTCTGGGCAAGCCCGGGTCCCAGATCCTGTTGTGCCTGTGAATAGGCTGCAGGGGGACGGTGAAGACCAGCAACAGCTTTCAGGGCTGCCACCTTCCTTGAGGGACAAGGAACCGGACGTGTGCCTTTTCGAAAATAGGCCCTGCCGAGGACGAGAGCCATGAGATGTTCCTCCTCTGGGCAAGCCCGGGTCCCAGATCCTGTCGTACCTGTGAATAGGCTGCAGGGGGACGGTGAAGACCAGCAACAGCTTTCAGGGCTGCCACCTTCCTTGTGGGACAAGGAGCCAGACGTGTGCCTTTTCGGAATCGGGCTCTGCCGAGGAAGAGAGCCATGAGATGTTCCTCCTCTGGGCATGCCCGGGTCCTGAATCCTGTTGTGCCTGTGAATAGGCTGCAGGGGGACGGTGAAGACCAGCAACAGCTTTCAGGGCTGCCACCTTCCGTGTGGGACAAGGAGCCGGACGTGTGCCTTCTCGGAAACAGGCTCTGCCGAGGACGAGAGCCATGAGATGTTCCTCCTCTGGGCAAGCCCGGGTCCCAGATCCTGTTGTGCCTGTGAATAGGCTGCAGGGGGACGGTGAAGACCAGCAACAGCTTTCAGGGCTGCCACCTTCCGTGTGGGACAAGGAGCCGGACGTGTGCCTTTCCGGAATCAGGCTCTGCCGAGGACGAGAGCCATGAGATGTTCCTCCTCTGGGCAAGCCCGGGTCCCAGATCCTGTTGTGCCTGTGAGTAGGCTGCAGGGGGACGGTGAAGACCAGCAACAACTTTCCAGCCTGCCACCTTCCTTGTGGGACACGGAGCCGGACGTGTGCCTTTCCAGAATCAGGCACTGCCGAGGACTAGAGCCATGAGATGTTCCTCCTCTGGGCAAGCCCCGGTCCCAGATCCTGTTGTGCCTGTGAATAGGCTGCAGGGGGACGGTGAAGACCAGCAACATCCTTCAGGGGTGCCAACTTCCGTGTGGGACAAGGAGCCGGACGTGTGCCTTTTCGGAAATAGGCTCTGCCGAGGACGACAGCCATGAGATGTTCCTCCTCTGGGCAAGCCCGGGTCCCAGATCCTGTTGTGCCTGTGAATAGGCTGCAGGGGGACGGTGAAGACCAGCAACAGCTTTCAGGGCTGCCACCTTCCTTGTGGGACAATGAGCCAGACGTGTGCCTTTTCGGAATCGGGCTCTGCCGAGGAAGAGAGCCATGAGATGTTCCTCCTCTGGGCATGCCCGGGTCCTGAAACCTGTTGTGCCTGTGAATAGGCTGCAGGGGGACGGTGAAGACCAGCAACAGCTTTCAGGGCTGCCACCTTCCGTGTGGGACAAGGAGCCGGACGTGTGCCTTCCCGGAAACAGGCTCTGCCGAGGACGAGAGCCATGAGATGTTCCTCCTCTGGGCAAGCCCGGGTCCCAGATCCTGTTGTGCCTGTGAATAGGCTGCAGGGGGACGGTGAAGACCAGCAACAGCTTTCAGGGCTGCCACCTTCCGTGTGGGACAAGGAGCCGGACGTGTGCCTTTCCGGAATCAGGCTCTGCCGAGGACGAGAGCCATGAGATGTTCCTCCTCTGGGCAAGCCCGGGTCCCAGATCCTGTTGTACCTGTGAATAAGCTGCAGGGGGACGGTGAAGACCAGCAACAGCTTTCAGGGCTGCCACCTTCCGTGTGGGACAAGGAGCCGGACGTGTGCCTTTTCGGAAACAGGCTCTGCCGAGGACGAGAGACTAACCCTGACCCTAACCCTAACCCTAAACCCTAACCCTAACCCTAAGCCCATCCCTAACAACCCTAAACCTAACCCTAACCCTAAGCCCTTAACACTAACCCTAACCCTAAACCCTAACCCTAACCCTAACTGTAACCCTAACCCGGACCCTAACACCTAAATCTAACCCTAAACCTAACCCCTAACCCTAACCGTAACCCTAACCAACTACCCCTAACCCCTAACCCTAACCCTAATACTAATGGCCCTAACCCTAACCCTAACCCCTAACCCTAACCCTAAACCTAATGGACCCTAACCCTAACCCTAACCCTAACCCCTAACCCTAACCCTAACCCTAATGGCCCTAACCCTAACCCTGACCCTAACCCTAACCCTAACCCTAACCCCCTAACCCTAACCCTGACCCTAACCCTAACCCTAACCCTAACCCCTAACTGTAAACCTTTTCTGACAAGTTGCAGGAAGTGTGCCGTTTCTGAAACAGGTTCTGCTGAGGACGAGAGCCATGAGATTTTCCTCCTCTGGGCAAGCACGTATCCCAGATCCTGTTGTGCCTGTGAATAGGCTGCAGGGGGACGGTGAAGACCAGCAACATCTTTCCGGCCTGCCACCTTCCGTGTGGGACAAGGAGCCGGACGTGTGCCTTTTCGGAAACAGGCTCTGCCGAGGACGAGAGCCATGAGATGTTCCTCCTCTGGGCAAGCCCGGGTCCCAGATCCTGTTGTGCCTGTGAATAGGCTGCAGGGGGACGGTGAAGACCAGCAACAGCTTTCCGGCCTGCCACCTTCCATGTGGGACAAGGAGCCGGACGTGTGCCTTTCCAGAATCAGACTCTGCCGAGGACGAGAGCCATGATATGATCCTCCTCTGGTCAAGCCCGGGTCCTGAATCCTGTTGTACCTGTGAATAGGCTGCAGGGGGACGGTGAAGACCAGCAACAGCTTTCAGGGCTGCCACCTTCCGTGTGGGACAAGGAGCCGGACGTGTGCCTTTCCGGAATCAGGCTCTGCCGAGGACGAGAGCCATGAGATGTTCCTCCACTAGGCAAGCCCGGGTCCCAGATCCTGTTGTGCCTGTGAATAGGCTGCAGGGGGACGGTGAAGACCAGCAACAGCTTTCCAGCCTGCCACCTTCCGTGTGGGACAAGGAGACAGACGTGTGCCTTTCCGGAATCAGGCTCTGCCGAGGACGAGAGCCATGAGATGTTCCTCCTCTGGGCAAGCCCGGGTCCCAGATCCTGTTGTGCCTGTGAGTAGGCTGCAGGGGGACGGTGAAGACCAGCAACATCTTTCCAGCCTGCCACCTTCCTTGTGGGACACGGAGCCGGACGTGTGCCTTTCCAGAATCAGGCACTGCCGAGGACTAGAGCCATGAGATGTTCCTCCTCTGGGCAAGCCCCGGTCCCAGATCCTGTTGTGCCTGTGAATAGGCTGCAGGGGGACAGTGAAGACCAGCAACAGCTTTCAGGGCTGCCACCTTCCGTGTGGGACAAGGAGCCGGACGTGTGCCTTCTCGGAAACAGGCTCTGCCGAGGACGAGAGCCAAGAGATGTTCCTCCTCTGGGCAAGCCCGGGTCCCAGATCCTGTTGTGCCTGTGAATAGGCTGCAGGGGGACGGTGAAGACCAGCAACAGCTTTCAGGGCTGCCACCTTCCGTGTGGGACAAGGAGCCGGACGTGTGCCTTTCCGGAATTAGGCTCTGCCGAGGACGAGAGCCATGAGATGTTCCTCCTCTGGGCAAGCCCGGGTCCCAGATCCTGTTGTACCTGTGAATAAGCTGCAGGGGGACGGTGAAGACCAGCAACAGCTTTCAGGGCTGCCACCTTCCGTGTGGGACAAGGAGCCGGACGTGTGCCTTTTCGGAAACAGGCTCTGCCGAGGACGAGAGACTAACCCTGACCCTAACCCTAACCCTAACCCCTAACCCTAACCCTAAGCCCATCCCTAACAACCCTAAACCTAACCCTAACCCTAAGCCCTTAACACTAACCCTAACCCTAAACCCTAACCCTAACCCTAACTGTAACCCTAACCCGGACCCTAACTCCTAAATCTAACCCTAAACCTAACCCCTAACCCTAACCGTAACCCTAACCAACTACCCCTAACCCCTAACCCTAACCCTAATACTAATGGCCCTAACCCTAACCCTAACCCCTAACCCTAACCCTAACCCTAATGGACCCTAACCCTAACCCTAACCCTAACCCCTAACCCTAACCCTAACCCTAATGGCCCTAACCCTAACCCTGACCCTAACCCTAACCCTAACCCTAACCCCCTAACCCTAACCCTGACCCTAACCCTAACCCTAACCCTAACCCCTAACTGTAAACCTTTTCTGACAAGTTGCAGGAAGTGTGCCGTTTCCGACACAGGTTCTGCTGAGGACGAGAGCCATGAGATTTTCCTCCTCTGGGCAAGCCCGTATCCCAGATCCTGTTGTGCCTGTGAATAGGCTGCAGGGGGACGGTGAAGACCAGCAATATCTTTCCGGCCTGCCACCTTCCGTGTGGGACAAGGAGCCGGACGTGTGCCTTTTCGGAAACAGGCTCTGCCGAGGACGAGAGCCATGAGATGTTCCTCCTCTGGGCAAGCCCGGGTCCCAGATCCTGTTGTGCCTGTGAATAGGCTGCAGGGGGACGGTGAAGACCAGCAACATCCTTCAGGGGTGCCAACTTCCATGTGGGACAAGGAGCCGGACGTGTGCCTTTCCAGAATCAGACTCTGCCGAGGACGAGAGCCATGATATGATCCTCCTCTGGTCAAGCCCGGGTCCTGAATCCTGTTGTACCTGTGAATAGGCTGCAGGGGGACGGTGAAGACCAGCAACAGCTTTCAGGGCTGCCACCTTCCGTGTGGGACAAGGAGCCGGACGTGTGCCTTTCCGGAATCAGGCTCTGCCGAGGACGAGAGCCATGAGATGTTCCTCCTCTGGGCAAGCCCGGGTCCCAGATCCTGTTGTGCCTGTGAATAGGCTGCAGGGGGACGGTGAAGACCCGCAACATCCTTCAGGGGTGCCAACTTCCGTGTGGGACAAGGAGCCGGACGTGTGCCTTTTCGGAAACAGGCTCTGCCGAGGAAGAGATCCATGAGATGTTCCTCCTCTGGGCAAGCCCGGGTCCTGAATCCTGTTGTACCTGTGAATAGGCTGCAGGGGGACGGTGAAGACCAGCAACAGCTTTCAGGGCTGCCACCTTCCGTGTGGGACAAGGAGCCGGACGTGTGCCTTTTCGGAAATAGGCTCTGCCGAGGACGAGATCCATGAGATCTTCCTCCTCTGGGCAAGCCCGGGTCCCAGATCCTGTTGTACCTGTGAATAGGCTGCAGGGGGACGGTGAAGACCAGCAACAGCTTTCAGGGCTGCCACCTTCCGTGTCGGACAAGGAGCCGGACGTGTGCCTTTTCGGAATCGGGCTCTGCCGAGGAAGAGAGCCATGAGATGTTCCTCCTCTGGGCATGCCCGGGTCCTGAATCCTGTTGTGCCTGTGAATAGGCTGCAGGGGGACGGTGAAGACCAGCAACATCCTTCAGGGGTGCCAACTTCCGTGTGGGACAAGGAGCCGGACGTGTGCCTTTTCGGAAACAGGCACTGACGAGGAAGAGAGCCATGAGATGTTCCTCCTCTGGGCAAGCCCGCGTCCCAGATCCTGTTGTGCCTGTGAATAGGCTGCAGGGGGACGGTGAAGACCAGCAACAGCTTTCAGGGCTGCCACCTTCCGTGTGGGACAAGGAGCCGGACGTGTGCCTTTCCGGAATCAGGCTCTGCCGAGGACGAGAGACATGAGATGTTCCTCCTCTGGGCAAGCCCGGGTCCCAGATCCTGTTGTACCTGTGAATAAGCTGCAGGGGGACGGTGAAGACCAGCAAAAGCTTTCCGGGCTGCCACCTTCCGTGTGGGACAAGGAGCCGGACGTGTGCCTTTTCGGAATCAGGCTCTGCCGAGGACGAGAGACTAACCCTGACCCTAACCCTAACCCTAACCCCTAACCCTAACCCTAAGCCCATCCCTAACAACCCTAAACCTAACCCTAACCCTAAGCCCTTAACACTAACCCTAACCCTAAACCCTAAACCTAACCCTAACTGTAATCCTAACCCGGACCCTAACTCCTAACTCTAACCCTAAACCTAACCCCTAACCCTAACCGTAACCCTAACCAACTACCCCCAACCCCTAACCCTAACCCTAATACTAATGGCCCTAACCCTAACCCTAACCCCTAACCCTAACCCTAACCCTAATGGACCCTAAACCTAACCCTAACCCTAACCCCTAACCCTAACCCTAACCCTAATGGCCCTAACCCTAACCCTAACCCTGACCCTAACCCTAACCCTAACCCTAACCCCCTAACCCTAACCCTGACCCTAACCCTAACCCTAACCCTAACCCCTAACTGTAAACCTTTTCTGACAAGTTGCAGGAAGTGTGCCGTTTCCGAAACAGGTTCTGCTGAGGACGAGAGCCATGAGATTTTCCTCCTCTGGGCAAGCCCGTATCCCAGATCCTCTTGTGCCTGTGAATAGGCTGCAGGGGGACGGTGAAGACCAGCAATATCTTTCCGGCCTGCCACCTTCCGTGTGGGACAAGGAGCCGGACGTGTGCCTTTTCGGAAACAGGCTCTGCCGAGGACGAGAGCCATGAGATGTTCCTCCTCTGGGCAAGCCCGGGTCCCAGATCCTGTTGTGCCTGTGAATAGGCTGCAGGGGGACGGTGAAGACCAGCAACATCTTTTAGGGCTGCCACCTTCCGTGTGGGACAAGGAGCCGGACGTGTGCCTTTCCGGAATCAGGCTCTGCCGAGGACGAGAGCCATGAGATGTTCCTCCTCTGGGCAAGCCCGGGTCCTGAATCCTGTTGTACCTGTGAATAGGCTGCAGGGGGACGGTGAAGACCAGCAACAGCTTTCAGGGCTGCCACCTTCCGTGTGGGACAAGGAGCCGGACGTGTGCCTTTCCGGAATCAGGCTCTGCCGAGGACGAGAGACATGAGATGTTCCTCATCTGGGCAAGCCCGGGTCCCAGATCCTGTTGTACCTGTGAATAAGCTGCAGGGGGACGGTGAAGACCAGCAACAGCTTTCAGGGCTGCCACCTTCCGTGTGGGACAAGGAGCCGGACGTGTGCCTTCTCGGAAACAGGCTCTGCCGAGGACGAGAGCCATGAGATGTTCCTCCGCTGGGCAAGCCCGGGTCCCAGATCCTGTTGTGCCTGTGAATAGGCTGCAGGGGGACGGAGAAGACCAGCAACATCCTTCAGGGGTGCCAACTTCCGTGTGGGACAAGGAGCCGGACGTGTGACTTTTCAGAAGTAGGCTCTGTCGAGGACGAGAGCCATGAGATGTTCCTCCTCTGGGCAAGCCCGGGTCCCAGATCCTGTTGTGCCTGTGAATAGGCTGCAGGGGGACGGTGAAGACCAGCAACAGCTTTCCGGGCTGCCACCTTCCGTGTGGGACAAGGAGCCGGACGTGTGCCTTTTCGGAAACAGGCTCTGCCGAGGACGAGAGACTAACCCTGACCCTAACCCTAACCCTAACCCCTAACCCTAACCCTAAGCCCATCCCTAACAACCCTAAACCTAACCCTAACCCTAAGCCCTTAACACTAACCCTAACCCTAAACCCTAAACCTAACCCTAACTGTAATCCTAACCCGGACCCTAACTCCTAACTCTAACCCTAAACCTAACCCCTAACCCTAACCGTAACCCTAACCAACTACCCCTAACCCCTAACCCTAACCCTAACCCTAATGGCCCTAACCCTAACCCTAACCCTGACCCTAACCCTAACCCTAACCCTAACCCCTAACCCTAACCCTAACCCCTAACCCTAACGCTAAACCTAATGGCCCTAACCCTAACCCTAACTCTGACCCTAACCCTAACCCTAACCTTAACCCCCTAACCCTAACCCCTAACCCTAACCCTAACCCCTAACACTAACCCTAACCCTAATGGCCCTAACCCTGACCCTAACCCTAACCCTAACCCTAACCCTAACCCCTAACTGTAAACCTTTTCTGACAAGTTGCAGGATGTGTGCCGTTTCCGAAACAGGTTCTGCTGAGGACGAGAGCCATGAGATTTTCCTCCTCTGGGCAAGCCCGTATCCCAGAACCTGTTGTGCCTGTGAATAGGCTGCAGGGGGACGGTGAAGAACAGCAACAGCTTTCAGGGCTGCCACCTTCCGTGTGGGACAAGGAGCCGGACGTGTGCCTTCCGGAATCAGGCTCTGCCGAGGACGAGAGCCATGAGATGTTCCTCCTCTGGGCAAGCCCCGGTCCCAGATCCTGTTGTGCCTGTGAATAGGCAGCAGGGGGACGGTGAAGACCAGCAACATCTTTCCGGCCTGCTACCTTCCGTGTGGGACAAGGAGCCGGACGTGTGCCGTTTTGGAAACAGGCTCTGCCGAGGACGAGAGCCATGAGATGTTCCTCCTCTGGGCAAGCCCGGGTCCCAGATCCTGTTGTGCCTGTGAATAGGCTGCAGGGGGACGGTGAAGACCAGCAACATCCTTCAGGGGTGCCAACTTCCGTGTGGGACAAGGAGCCGGACGTGTGCCTTTACGGAAAGAGGCACTGCCGAGGACGAGAGCCATGAGATGTTCCTCCTCTGAGCAAGCCCGGGTCCCAGATCCTGTTGTGCCTGTGAATAGGCTGCAGGGGGACGGTGAAGACCAGCAACAGCTTTCAGGGCTGCCACCTTCCGTGTGGGACAAGGAGCCGGACGTGTGCCTTTCCGGAATCAGGCTCTGCCGAGGACGAGAGCCATGAGATGTTCCTCCTCTGGGCAAGCCCGGGTCCCAGATCCTGTTGTACCTGTGAATAAGCTGCAGGGGGACGGTGAAGACCAGCAACAGCTTTCAGGGCTGCCACCTTCCGTGTGGGACAAGGAGCCGGACATGTGCCTTTTCGGAAACAGGCCCTGTCGAGGACGAGAGCCATGAGATGTTCCTCCTCTGGGCAAGCCCGGGTCCCAGATCCTGTTGTACCTGTGAATAGGCTGCAGGGGGATGGTGAAGACCAGCAACAGCTTTCAGGGCTGCCACCTTCCGTGTCGGACAAGGAGCCGGACGTGTGCCTTTTCGGAATCGGGCCCTGCCGAGGACGAGAGCCATGAGATGTTCCTCCTCTGGGCATGCCCGGGTCCTGAATCCTGTTGTGCCTGTGAATAGGCTGCAGGGGGACGGTGAAGACCAGCAACAGCTTTCAGGGCTGCCACCTTCCGTGTGGGACAAGGAGCCGGACGTGTGCCTTATCGGAAACAGGCTCTGCCGAGGACGAGAGCCATGAGATGTTCCTCCTCTGGGCAAGCCCGGGTCCTAGATCCTGTTGTGCCTGTGAATAGGCTGCAGGGGGACGGTGAAGACCAGCAACATCCTTCAGGGGTGCCAACTTCCGTGTGGGACAAGGAGCCGGACGTGTGCCTTTTCGGAAACAGGCCCTGTCGAGGACGAGAGCCATGAGATGTTCCTCCTCTGGGCAAGCCCGGGTCCCAGATCCTGTTGTGCCTGTGAATAGGCTGCAGGGGGACGGTGAAGACCAGCAACAGCTTTCAGGGCTGCCACCTTCCGTGTGGGACAAGGAGCCGGACGTGTGCCTTCCGGAATCAGGCTCTGCCGAGGACGAGAGCCA